>NC_060160.1:11027672-11042274 GCF_021292245.1 Micropterus dolomieu | reverse complement strand
GTAACCTTGGCCAGATCTGTGCCTTGCCACAATTCTGTCTCTGAGCTCTTCAGGCAGTTCCTTTGACCTCATGATTCTCATTTGCTCTGACATGCACTGTGAGCTGTAAGGTCTTATATAGACAGGTGTGTGGCTTTCCTAATCAAGTCCAATCAGTATAATCAAACACAGATGGACTCAAATGAAGGTGTAGAACCATCTCAAGGACGATCAGAAGAAATAGACAGCACCTGAGTTAAATATGAGTGTCACGGCAAAGGGTCTGAATACTTATGACCATGTGATATTTCAGTTTTTCTTTTTTAATAAATTCGCAAAAATTTCTACATTTCTGTTTTTTTCTGTCAAGATGGGGTGCTGAGTGTACATTACTGAGAAATAAAATGAACTTTTTTGATTTTTGGAAAATGGCTACAATGAAACAAAGAGTGAAAAATTTAAAGGGGTCTGAATACTTTCCGTACTCACTGTATACCTCAGACTCTAATACACCATCATCATGGGTAATTAGTCATTTGTGTCCCCTGAGAAATGCAACACAGATGGAAGAGTGGTGGTGGATTCACAAACACATCTAAACACTGCCAGCAATGTAGCTCACAGAAAACAGAAAAAAAGAGCAAGTGAGAAGAGGGAATAAAGCGGAGGAAAAGGGTGATTACCATGCCTGTTGGTGGTGGTCATCCCTGATGCAAGGACATTTCAAAATCACATGTATAACAGGAAGAACAGGAGGAGGAGAGGACAGGACAGAAGGAGAATACATGAAGAGGGAGTTTAGGCTTGAAGGAGACTAAATAATCTTCACTACAAACAATATAAATACTAATAATAATAATAATAATAATAAAAGCATTCTCTTCCATTCAGAATTTGTTTTTTATACGATAAGCTATCACATGAGACTGTCTTACCTTTCTTAGTCATGTAGTTCATGCTGTTTGCCACTGCGGTGCTCTTCTCTTTGGTGTCGAGAGTTGAGAAGCGAGCGTAATCATCTACAAAGTGGTTGTCTGCAAAAAGAGAGACCAAATTGGAGTGAACTGTAGATCATGAAGCATAATGATTATGACCAGATTATATTTTATAGACTCCCAAGAAGTAAATGTGTGAATTTGTAGGAGTGTAATGCAAAGCTACTATTCTGTATCTGTTTGTCAGAGCCTAGAAAAGTGTTAAATTATGTCCCACTGCAATTTATACTCATCATCCATAATTTGTGTACATTTACAAAATGTACAAAAAGGTATAAATATTTTAAGCATATAGCTAAGTTAATCAAATAATAATACATGTTTTGCAATTGAACCCCACCTTCAAAAACAGAAAAAAAAGTAGCTCCAAGCAGAGTCTAAATAAAAGCTGTCTAACTGTTCAGCTGGGAATTAACAATGGAAATAGAATAAGTTGTTTTAAAAGTGGGAAAAAAATGTCAAAACTGCAGTAGGCCGATATATAATGGGAGGATACCTAGAAAAAGCTGATGATTAAAAATTAAGAAAGCTCCAAATCCATTAAAGCTCATTGGGTCGCATGGCAAAGTAAAAAATAAAGAAGCAAATAAAGAAGGATGTTGTTTGTTAATCCAAAGTGACAATTCAAAAATTAGAACACTATTGACAAGAATCTGAATAGCTCTCTGGCCATTTTGCACACACTCTGGAGAAGGTCCTTAACTTCAGCTTGCCAGTTTCTGGTCTACTGTCAAGTCTTCAAGGTGCCAGGCTTCAGATCATTATGTAAAAATCTCACCTCTACAACATCATTCAAGCTTTATCCTCCACTACACAACTCATCTGGTAATAAAAAAACGAGTTATTATGTAGAATGTCTATATAGAATGACTGAATGATAATAAATGAATTTGACAGCAACATTTCAAACACTGCTCATATTTGAATAATGTATTCATATTTGTTTACATCCCTAATGTGTACTCACTGGTATCAGACAAATCCAGGTATGTTCTGCTGGTGGACAGCACTCTGGGGTTAATACGAGGAACAACGTTGGGCTGATTCATGATGAAGTCCACAACGTCGTGATCTGTAGCCAGCTCACCCTGCGAGCCACACGAGCACAGATTCAGAATGTTAAAGAAATAATTCAGAGAGGACATACCTCACTGTTACTGCAGACCCAAATGTGATGCAGGAGGTACTTGTCTGCAAGCTTTTCATCCTCATAGTCACAGTTCAGACAGCCATCTCAAGATTTAATAGCTTTTCCACTGCAGTTACCGATGCTTGTGTGTAACGAGTTTTCCTCCAAGAAGTTTGGATTAGACATTAAAAAGAAGAAAACAAGAGTGATGACTAACAGCGTGTTCACCATTAAAACTGGTGCAGCAACTAAATTAAACCCTGCTAAATGTCCTTTAAGACCTTATTTAAAAACAGAGGTCTTTGAAAGAACCAATTCAAACATTTGGCTCCTCAGAATCCTGGAACGACATTAAACCAGGAAGGCATGGCAGATGGCATGCTCGCAAAGATCGAGCTTTTAAAGAAAAATCGATACTCACGACACTCCTAGACAGCGTACTTGTAAAAATGAACAACTCTCTTTGCAAATAAATCATCTATAGCTCCTCTACTCATTTCCTTTTCATGTTTCTTTCAACTAGAGTCTTTTGTAGTAGCTCCGGCAAATTAAAAACCAAACACACACACACACAACAGCACAAATAAATACACCCCTTGATATGATCAATGTCAGCAAACTATCAGTGAATATACAACTTGGTCCATTAAGTCTTATTTGAGGAGATGAAGGATAAACACAGAATTAAAAGGGAAAACATTTTTTTCCATTCTGTATGTACATAAGATCTCACTATCAAAAAGGGATACAGTTTGTAGCGTGTCTGCACAGAAATACTTAAGCTGACTGTGACTGTATATCAAAGTGTGTGTGTCTGTGTGTGCTCTGACCAGGTAGACAGCTCTCTGGTATAATGAGGTGGTCTCCAGAATCTTTTGCATTGTGACTGTCTCCAGTTCGTCCGGGTCCAGCTGTTCACGCTGGTAAGGTATGCCGTTGTACATGACCACAGGCAAAGGGCCCACCCCCGTCTGCTCATAGTATGCCCGTCCTTCCTAAAAGAGGAGACACAAAGAGATGTTATTTTAAGTTGCGCCAGCCTTTCACCATCTCAAAAACATAGCTAGAGTAGAGTAGGATGACTTGTTGCATCTAAGCAGAAAATCCAGTTTGACGGTTGTAACAGTCTTTTATCAGGGCTACGCAAGAAAAGCTCTTGGGCAGCTACAACCTTTGTAAATTGTAAGACTCTTCATTGGTTCCAAGAACATTGGTTTAACAATCACATTTTAAAGGAATTGTTTGAGATTTTGGAAATTTATTTTGTTTTCTTGCTTAGAATTAGGTGAGAAGATCACTCTCTTGTCTGTAAGGTCAATATGAAGGTAACGACAGCAGGAGATAAGCTCAGCATAAAGACTGGAACTAAGGGGGAAACAGCTAGCTCTCTAAAGCTCACTAATTAACAAGTCTCTCATCATTGATCTGTAAGCAAACAATGAAGTAACCACAATATCTCATTTTTAGATATCAGTTTTACCCCTTGTTCGGTCTTTATGCTAAGCTAAGCTTATCACCTGCTGGCTCCAGCTTCAGTATCAATCTTCTCATGCAAATCACAGACATAATTGATTGATAATACCTAAAAATGATGGTATCATCCAGCACACTGACATCACATTCAGCCCCTCTCACCTTCCTGTTGCTGTCGTAGCTGGAATCGGCGCCAAGGACGCTGCTGACCTCCACATATGGGAACTTCTTCTCCAACACTTTCACCACATCCCCAATGCTCAACTGTCCACCGACAGGTACTCGGTTAAACATCTACAAGGAAAAAAGGAAGGAAAAGATGTGGGTACAGAAAATGCAGGGAGAACAGATATCAGGTATACAAAAGAAATACAACTTTACCATTCTCTGCTTGTTCTACTCAAAAGTCACTTGTGTCAAACTTAGCGTTCTCATTAAGATATTAGGATTTTTATGAACCAGTTCTTCGTCAGTGTTTGTGCTAAGTAAACTTACCGAGATGACAGCTTCAAATGCACTCTGACTGTCCACCTCGTCGCTGATATAGTTGTAGGCTCGGACCAGTGCCACACCTGCGTCCTGCATACCGTCTATGTCATCTTCATTTGACACCACAAACACCAGCCCTATTCTAAAACACACACCACACACACACACACACACACACACACACACACACCAAATAAAGTTTCTACAACAGACTCTCATATGTATATTGGACAGTTAAAATGCAGCATGTGTGCTGTGCGCCCGATCGGTATTCAAACAAACTGACCATCGCAAGATCCCACATGCAGGGAGGAATCAAAGGTCTTCCAAACCTGCCTGACAAAACTCCTAAATTAAAATGGATTTTAATCAGATTTTCCAACTGATTGTATATGCACCGCAGTGTCTTTTCTGAGGTTTCTGTTTTTTCCAGCAACTGCAGAGCAGTAAAAACGGTTCACATTTATTAAAAAACACATAATGTCGAATATGTAACAAAATTAATTATAAAAGTAACTAAAATAACCTTATCTTGTCTCCCTGTGCGTTCTGGCTAGTTTACAGTCCACCACATTCCTGATGATGCAAACACCAACCTGAGTGGGATGTTGTTAGAGTAAAACATCTCTGCAACACTCAGCAGCTCAGCAGCGTTCTCCTGTGTTGGGTCCAGAATGATCACCTGCAACACACACACACACATATAGGTATTTTCACTGGGATTCAGATCCACTGGGATTCACAAGGGATTGATTAATCAGGTACGGACGAACCAGATTGTGGAAGTTCTTGCGGATCTGCCTGATGACTCCAGGGAAGGTCGGTCTGAGCAGCTCCTGCACGTTGTAAGGCCACGAGCTGTACCTGTGGTCTGTCTCCAAGTTGTTAATCCACTAAAAATGAAAAAGGTTGATGAGAAAACATTTGAAAGGAGCAGCAAGCCTAACAGCACATCAGTGCCAGTATAATTAATATAAAATATAATCAGCAAATAAATGATGACGTATTATTCAAGGTTTAGAAAATATTTTATAATTTACAAGCTACCAAGCAGCATATAACAAGGTAAATAAAATTTGCTCCATCTATACAGCTGCAACATTTGAAGCACACATTAATGTATCAATAATTATAATACATCAATATAAAATAAATTATTCTGAAATGGGTCATTCTGCATGATGAACACTTTTACTTTTGGGGAGTGCTCATCAGTGCTTAATTAATCAGTGCAGATTTTTGTTGGAGAGGATTTTAGTTGGTTTATGCTTGGTTTTGGTTAGGGGAAATCTTACACTGATGGCGGGGTTTCGGATGTCAACAGCGTAGTCAGAATCGGAGGGCTGGACATTGAGCTTCAGGATGTCGTGGATGTAGGGCGTCTCGATGTGCAGAGAGCGCAGACCCTCCATCACCCTCGCCTCACTGCGCAGCACCTCAAACACACTGCAGGGAACACAGGACAGAGGTCAGGCTGTGGCCATCTAACAGTCGGTGTGTGCTCTTATGTAGGAGTGAATAGGAGCATGGAAGTACCAACATGACTGTGAACATATGATTATGTATAAATAATACTAACATTTACATTAATAAAAATATACAAAAAATATGTAGCAAAATTGCCAAATATTCTCTGGCTTTGCTGTTTTCCTTCACACGTATGATTAGCTTCAAGTTCTGGATTGTTGGTAGGACAAAACAAGAAAACAGAAGACATCAAAGTGGGTTTGGAGAATTTGGAAATGGCTTTTTTTGTTTAACATTTTATAGACTAGATTAAATCGAGACAATAATCGGCAGATTAATCGATAGTGAAAAAAGTTTGCCGCAGCCCTACATTTCAGTCATCAGCCAAAAATGGGGAATATTACTTTAAGTAGAATATCTTTGTGTTTTAGACTGTTAAATAATCATTACTTTCAAACCATTTATTGTAATTAGCATTTTCCCCCAGTATTTCTATCTTCCTGCAGCAGGAAACACTACTAACAATAATTATTTCGGTCAGGAAAAACCCTGCCTTATGTATACCTATTGTTTAAATGTGGCCACTGGTGTGTTTCCAAGCATGTGTTTTTAATATAAGAATTTATTTCTAGCAGGACATACAGTGAGTATATAGTGGTTTGGTTACAAAAGATCAGATGTACAACAAACCACGGTAATATGTAAGAAGTGCAAGAAGACTGAACAATAAAAGGGAGGAATACAATAAACTTATTTCACCACCTCAAGCACCCAGTTGAGTATGAGGAGAGCCAAAAATACCACGAGAAGAGTTCAACATCTATTGTGAGTTCTAAACAAAACATATTTCAATATTTTGTCATATCGTATAAGAATCTCATTATCATGTATAAATATTGTGATATTATTTTAGAGCCACCTCGCCCACCACTACTTGCTACTTCAGGATGAGAATGTTACACATCTTAAAGGTGACCAAATATAAAATGTTTAAAATGTTTCATTTCATAAGATGCAAAAGGTTGATGAAATGCAAATGAGTTGCAAGTACAACAAAAGAGACGTTACCCAGCTTATTAGATCAATGATAATATACTGTACATTACTATGACTATAATTGTGTATGTGTGTACCTGAAGATGTCTTGTGTGTCCAGATCTATATGAAGCCCATTGATGAACAGGGCTGAATCCCCGGGCTGCAGGCCCAGAGTTCCTTTGAAAAACTAAGGAGAGAGAAACGTCAACATGACTAAACATCTCGTCCACATCAAACCCTAAAACTCCCCATTTGGTTCCAGGTGAGCAGCACGTAACGTCAAGGCCGGCCATCACGTAGTCAATTATATTGCAAAATTAAAAGAAACAGTCAACAAAAAGCCGTAACAAGGCGCGTCATCAGCTCCAAACAAGCACTGACAGCTCTGTTTAAAATCTGTCTGTTAAACAAAATTTAAGTATAAGAGAAAGGGCGTGAGTGTTTGTGTGTCTGCGCATGCAAAAGGAAAGCTCAAAGTCATTCTGGGGCAGTCAAATCTCATTACAGAAAGACAAAGATGTCAGATTAATCATACTCCAGACACTGCAATTACAGCAAGACATGATTAACACAAATATTGTTCACCCCACTTAAAGTGTGTGTATCAGTGTGAGAGAGAGAGTGTGAGAGAGAGAGAGGTCTGCATGCAAGTGCATGTGTCCAAACTACTTCAATCAATAATCATTTCTCGCTGCAGGATTCAGTGCGCCTGCCGAATGAATCACCGATTCAGTAATTAGGACGTTTGCGGCTCGCCCCCACCACCCACCCAAACTCCTGTCTGCACACCAAGATAATGTGAGCACAGCTTGAGGAGGTGAGGAGCAGGAGAGAGGGGGTTGGAGGAGTGAAAAAATATTTGACAAGAAAAAAGGGATGATTACCTATTGCATTAGCAGAGCAAAGCCAAACACATTGTCAGAAACTGAATGCTTTTCAAATCTGATGCTGTTTACAATTGATCACATAATAAAAAAGGTGAGAAAAACAAAACAAAAACAGGCAGGCCAGTTCTCATTTCGAGATATTTCCCTAAAGGTGGCTAAGAGGCTGAGGGGTTGTGGTTGCATGCAATAATGCTATCTGTTTTTCTTTAATTTTCTCCTTTATTGGATTCGATTGGTAAACAGCTAAACCTAAATTATCCCTGCCCACTGGACAACACAGTCAGCAGGAAGGGAAAGGTACCAGGATGCTGGATTAAGACAAGACAGAGGAATGAAAGAGGATGGAGATGTCAAGTCACTAGTCAGGTTTCCATCCAAATGGAATTTAACAAAATTTACAGATAATCAGGAAAAGCAAATTAATGCAAATGTCCATCCACTTCTGTTATGCAAATACTAGATGTTGAGTGTATTGAGATAAACAGTTGGTGGTGCCAATTCTCCAGTCCAGTGCCATTAAACCACTGCAGAAGGAGAGGGTGCAACGAGGTGACACACCACTCAATCCCGAAATGGTGTTAAACCATGCAGAAAACGTGACTGAAATATAGCATTTATGTTTGTTTCATGCATTCATTTGAGGAAGGTTACATTCCAAGCAGATCTGAAGTTTCGATGCCGCTATTTTTGGGAAGCTTCAGGGGACGTTTAAGTCACATATTTCATGTATTTCAGATTTATTCGATTACTGTCCGTTTCCACTGCACTTTGTTTTCATCAATACACCAACTTCTCCACCTCAGTCAAACGTAAAAACCCCTTTTGTGATATTGCATCAACCTATTTATGCGGTTCCCTGTTCCATTATATTCTCTGTTGCATCCCAAACTCTCTCTGCTATCACCATCACATAAAGGCAAAATGCCAAAAGATTTATCAAAGAAAATAAGAAAACGGCTTATGTTTTACAAATACCAGGACATATCACAAAATGTATCACAAAAGACCCTGCAGATTTGCACTGAAACTGTAATATAAAACAATGACAGTGACATGGTGTCCTGGTGGATTTAAGGGTTTAAAATCTTGACGATGTATTCTACCATATAGTTTACCAATGAGCTCCATTGTTGTCCAAAAACTGTTGCTCTGGATGAAATGTTCATTATACTGTACTCAACAGAGCACCCAACGTGTAAAAATCCCCAGTTGAAAGTAGTTCCCAACAAATTTTTTGAATGACGTCTGGTAAAAACTAATGTGCCCAGCTGTTGTAGGAAATACCTTTTTTTTTGTATAAACTAAACAATTTATTTGTGACACATAATTAAGATCTTCAGGAGGAAATGATGGGCTTGGGCTGAGAGACACAGCTGGAAAGTACTGAGACAGATGACAGACTAACACATTGTTGGTTTTTGTCTTTTCATGGGATTTATTGGCAATAAGAAAAAAAAAAATGGAATAAAGCCAGGCTCATCCTATAACTATAATCGGTTGAGTATTTTAATTGTATCAAAAAAATAGAAGAAAAGCTGAAGAGGACTGATAAATGACAAACTAAGATGAATGGACAAACAAAAATGTACCTTTTGGTTTTCGCCGATCTCTTTGCGAATCTCAGAGCTGACTACTGTTCTAGTGATGGACCTGTGAGGGGGGGAAAGCCCAGACTTGAACTGTAAAACTCCAGACTTGTCATTGCCTGTGTATAACCAAAACATTCTAACTGTAGCTACTGTGTGTGTGTGTGTTTCATCGTTACCTGGCTTTGGTGGGGAAGTTCTGACTGAGGTCTTTCATAACGTTGAGGGCATCAACAGCAGGAGCCGCAAGAATGCGAGCTGCTGTCTGGAAACTCAGATCTAGAAAAAAAGAAAAAAAGAAGAAGAGGTGGGTGGATGGGTGAATTGGACAAAAGCAGAGAGGAGACAAGGAAACACACAAGAAGGTACAGAGAAAGAGAAACACACAGAAAGGGGGAAAGTTTCAGCAAAATAAAAGCAGTATGTTGTCTGAAGAGTCTGTCCTGTACAGAGGGCACGCTTGATAGTTCAAGTTTCTGAATGATAAAGTTTACATGAAATAAGGAACAAGATCAGACACATGTCCACAACCACACTAGCAGCTCTGTGAGGCTGAATAATAACCTCACCATGCTAGCACACTCACAATGACAATACTAACAGGCAGGTGTGATTTTGGGACCGTACCAACACAGTCATTTGCAGTGTTTGCAAGTAGTGAAGTCCCTACTTGTGTGACATCTTTCTGGTAATCGCCACAGTGCCCAAGTGCCTGTTAAGAACTGAAGCCTGTTGAGGTTTATCTCGGTTCACTGGGATATACTTGATTAATGATAATGAGGCACTCCAGTGGCTCGCACAAATACATGGCTTAGTTTAGCTCAGATCTTAGCTGGTTTAATTTAATAAATTGGAACATCATGCAGCAATACAGTTACATTCAGATAAAAATAACACACTTTCAGAATTACAAAAGGAGTAATATAATTAAAAATACATTAAATTGAGATATCTGGAGGTCTACTGTGCATAAAAGAGGCCCGACATATTTTAAAAGTTTTATGTCTGAACATTTTTAAGGAATAATATTTTTCTGATATTTATTTTTCATAAATATCTCTCATAAATACAGGATATAATATCTCATCAAAAAGAAGTGATAACCATCTGGATTTTCTACCGTAACAGTTCACAGTGTTTGAACAAAAAAAAAATTTCACACTGTCCAACATGTTGAAACTAAAATTTCTTTGTGTTTTCTGATTATTGTTCGGCACAAACCTATCTTAACAGCAGCAACATGGTGAACTATAGGATATACTTATCTCTGAATACAACTTCAAAGCTGTATTAGGAAAAGTATGCATCTAGTGTCAGTCATGTGGTGGCATTTTTCCGATGTGAGAACCCTGCGGTGTGCTCACGCTCAAGACCAACTCAAGTATGGGAATTGGGCCAAACCCGTTGAGCATGTTCACCATCTTTGATTAGAACTGACTTAACTGTCAGCTCCAGTTGTTTTGCAGGTATTAATCCAATTGAAATTGAGACTTGATGATGGCGCTAGTTATGGCAAAGTTATTAGAATTCATCCTGAAGCAGACATGACTGTCTGAACCAAATTTCATAACAATCTATCTAATAGTTGTTTGAGATATGTAACTCAAAACCACAAATATCAACCTCGTGGTGGCGCTAAAGGAAAGGTTGGAGAATCACCGAACTCATTAGAATACACTGTCTGGGAACTATGAGTGTCTGTGCAAACTTTTATGGCAAGCCATCCAATTGCTGTTGAAATTTAATTCTGGACCCCGGTGGTGGATCTACTAACTGACAAACGCTAGCATAGCTAAAAAGTCATCAGTTAAGCTAATTAACAAATGAATTAGGAAATAATTCCATGTTAACATGAATGTCTTCACATCTGAGGCATTAATTAAAACTATCTTAAAGTATCAAAAGTATTTAAGACAGGATTAATAGAAACCAGATTATATAGACATGTATACATGAAGACATTCTTTAGAAGTGCAGAGAAGACAATGTATCAGAGCTTATAAAGCTTTTGCTTGCAAGTAGAGGAAGGGTGTAGTGAGGATTATTTCAGTGCAGTGAGCATCCCTATAATGGTGTTGTAGCCTCTGATTATTAGCCCCTGGAGGTCTCCCTCTCTTTGTAAACAGGCTGAGCTAATGAGCCCCAGCGGGCTTGCAGATAAAGACAGACAGTCTGACAGTCGAGACTACAGACTCTCTCATCCCCTCACATCTTTTATTAGCCACAAAGTAGCCTCATCCTTACATCCTGACGACACCTTGTGATAGAAATTAGAATCTTTATGCATGCAAGACCAGAAAAGTGGACACAGTTCAAAAGCACACACGATTACGTCTGTGGAAGTGTGTTCAAATACGTAATCCAACAGATGATGTAACCCTAATCAATAATGCTTTTATGTTGCAGAAGACTGGTTTTATGCCTCAAATGTATCAAGAGGACACGGATACATTTTCTGCTGTAAGTTTTTATTTACTATTGGAATGACCTAACTGTTAAAGCAACAGAAGCCAATATTCATTTTATTTATCCATGATCATTATATAAGTAAAATAAATCAAACAAATGCATTGACAGCACATCCACAACAGGGATGCAAATTATCTTAGTGGAATTAGTAGACTTGTAGACAGTGTATTAGGTAATAATTACAACAAAATGTTTTATATCGATTTTCATTTAAAAAGGAAAATCAAAGCTAGACACACAGCTGCATAGTGTTGCAAGTTGCAGTTTTAGAGATTCATTCATACATTTAAATCAGCAGAAAACTAAAGCTTGCCTTTGTACCTCAACGTCTCATTCTACATCATTATGTCTGAAACATACTGTTTCAGCCTTTTTCCCTTGAGTAGCTCTAGGTAGCTAAAATCCAATTATTCCACACTGCCTGACAGGATAATACATACATTTTGCAAGAGCTTGTTGCAGCTCTTCAATGAAGCAATGTGATGCTTGCACTAAGTGAAATATCCATGTCCTGAGCAACATTTTATACATACGTTAAATATTGAAGCATTCAGATCCTTAACTTAAAGCAAGACAATGTAACATTTAAAAGAAGAAATAACACATTCTTTCTGCTACAAATGAAAAGTAAGTCTGGTATGACTCATAGTGTACGGTGGTTAATGTTTGCTGATGTGAGCTAACGTTAAATAGACATTTCTGTGTAACTAACAATACTGGGTCAGTTTGCTACTTTAGGTAAAAGTGGCAATACCAAAATAAAAAAAATACTCCACTATAAGTAAAAGTCCTGGACTTAATATTTACCACAAGTAATAGTACAAGAGTATTGTCAGCAAAATGTCCTTAAAATACTACATTTGAATGCTGAAAAATCCCCCATTTGTTGTAATATACATTATATTATTGGATTATTAATTCTGATGTATTGATGTGTAAGCACCCTTTTCACTATTGTAGTTGGGTGTAGTGAAGGTGGAACCACTTTTAAAATAACACTCTGCAGGTGTAAACATAGTTGATAATGAGAGAGATTTAAGGTTGTTAACAAAGGAACCTGTTACGTGCTCAACCAGATTTCTATGAAATTGTTTAGATATTTAGACCTCTGAGTTAAGAAACAATGATTACATTTTGATGGGGATGAAGTTGTTGGTTATCTCTGCCATTAGATAATTAGCCCCTGTCAACTGTAGCAATGAAACAAATTAACACAGCTAGGTCAGAGTCCTGAGGGTGTATTTACAGGATCATAAAATCGATTCCCTCACAATTTAAGTGACAGGAAAAAATGCCTGCAGGTGTTAACAGTAAGCTGAGGAAGTGTTTAGCTTTGGTGCATGCTCAGAGGGCCTCACAGTATATTTTTGTAAGCCTACCTAGATGCTAACTGTCAGGTTTACATATTTGTTTTACTTTGCTGTCAACAGTCTATTAAGTACAATAACTAATAACTGATGTAATACCAATAGGCATAAACACATATTTCTTACAGACTGTTTGTATCTACATATCCAATCACGTTATAGAAGGAACATTTGCTGATTGAGGAAAGACGAGATTGGTTTCAAGAAGAGACCCACCTTGCATTTGCCAGACTTTCAGAGGTGCCATTTCATTGGTGCTTTCAATCAAATGTTTCCTCAACTCCTTTAACTGTTCCTTCAGGTCTGGGTAAACGGTCCTGGTGAGAAAACGACAGACAAAACAAACAGAGATGGAGACAGAGAGAGTAAGTGCATCTGCTGGAATGAGTTGTCAAATTCACAGATTGATTTGTTTATTTTCAGGTTAGTTTATCAGGGGAAAAAACAGTGGAGGAAAACATGAAGAAGATAAAGAGCTTGGCTGCTGAGAGCGTGGCGCAGTTCCTGGAGCTGATCCAAGCTTTGAATTTTTCTCATGGGCTGACACAAAGTCACTCACTTCAGTTTGCCAAAAAGGAATCCCTGGACCTCGTCCACTGGATCATTCTCTCCGATCACTGTAGCATTCACCTCCGCCCCTGAAACCACAATCAATTCACTCGTTATTCACATCAGTACTCCCCTGGGATTACACGATCGGGGGCATGTGTGTATCGGCAATGTGTGATCCCGTGCACCTTGGACTTGTGTGTCGTCCTTTGCCTTGTACTCCTGGTTTTTGATGGCCAGCTCCACTCCATACCCAGACAGATAGACTTTCTTTCCACTTGGATTCTGGAGGGAAAGGAGGAGGAAGCATTGTAAGAAGATGAGAGGGAGAAGTAGTCCTTATCCCTATCACGTGTTTGTCTGATTCCTTGATAAGCCTCAACACAGCACCTGAGGATGTATCCAGCGAGGGCTTAAAAGCATGTGTACATGCATTCAAAAGGCAACAAGCGTAGTCACGCCAGTTAGACGGCAATCAAGCTGTCTACTTTTATTGCAGCTGCACTGATGGCGAACTTAATGAAGAAGTTAATGTTTCCGATTCATATATAACTAAGTAAGCAGAAAAAAAAGTGTTGACCCAAGTGGCTTCTGTTGTTGTACAAGGCTCTAACTTCTTTCTCTCACTTGCATTATAAACACATGCGCTTACTGACTACTTTGACAGCTTTCAAGTACAGACAACCAGCTGTTGCCTGCTAAGTGCTGAAGACACTAACTGTACTCTGGTTGGCCCTGAAGCTTTAAAGTAAAAAGAAAAAGCATTAAAAGTGTTACAACCTCCCCAGTGCCCAGGACGTCATGCCTTACAGACAGATGGAGAGAATAATTTAGCATAATTGCGGGGGGGGGGGAACTTATTTGCAACTGGATTTGCATGTGAGGGAACAAGCAATCCAACTTCAACTTGACATGATAAATTGAAGTAGCACTTTTCATCCCAGATGAAAATGTGGAATTCAATTCAACTGTTTAAGGTAGTAAGTGCTTTTAAATCAACATCCTACGTCGAGTTCATACAGTTACCTATAGTACATTCAATTGTGGGGTCTGAGCAATACTACTACTACTACTGCTGCTACTACTACTACCTGCCATGACAGAAGTTGTGGATGGAGAGGAGAGCATCCATTCACTTGCCACTTTACGAAAGTTTGGGATTCAACCTGACAAC
>NC_060160.1:11012371-11027572 GCF_021292245.1 Micropterus dolomieu | reverse complement strand
GTGGAGGAAAACATGAAGAAGATAAAGAGCTTGGCTGCTGAGAGCGTGGCGCAGTTCCTGGAGCTGATCCAAGCTTTGAATTTTTCTCATGGGCTGACACAAAGTCACTCACTTCAGTTTGCCAAAAAGGAATCCCTGGACCTCGTCCACTGGATCATTCTCTCCGATCACTGTAGCATTCACCTCCGCCCCTGAAACCACAATCAATTCACTCGTTATTCACATCAGTACTCCCCTGGGATTACACGATCGGGGGCATGTGTGTATCGGCAATGTGTGATCCCGTGCACCTTGGACTTGTGTGTCGTCCTTTGCCTTGTACTCCTGGTTTTTGATGGCCAGCTCCACTCCATACCCAGACAGATAGACTTTCTTTCCACTTGGATTCTGGAGGGAAAGGAGGAGGAAGCATTGTAAGAAGATGAGAGGGAGAAGTAGTCCTTATCCCTATCACGTGTTTGTCTGATTCCTTGATAAGCCTCAACACAGCACCTGAGGATGTATCCAGCGAGGGCTTAAAAGCATGTGTACATGCATTCAAAAGGCAACAAGCGTAGTCACGCCAGTTAGACGGCAATCAAGCTGTCTACTTTTATTGCAGCTGCACTGATGGCGAACTTAATGAAGAAGTTAATGTTTCCGATTCATATATAACTAAGTAAGCAGAAAAAAAAGTGTTGACCCAAGTGGCTTCTGTTGTTGTACAAGGCTCTAACTTCTTTCTCTCACTTGCATTATAAACACATGCGCTTACTGACTACTTTGACAGCTTTCAAGTACAGACAACCAGCTGTTGCCTGCTAAGTGCTGAAGACACTAACTGTACTCTGGTTGGCCCTGAAGCTTTAAAGTAAAAAGAAAAAGCATTAAAAGTGTTACAACCTCCCCAGTGCCCAGGACGTCATGCCTTACAGACAGATGGAGAGAATAATTTAGCATAATTGCGGGGGGGGGGGAACTTATTTGCAACTGGATTTGCATGTGAGGGAACAAGCAATCCAACTTCAACTTGACATGATAAATTGAAGTAGCACTTTTCATCCCAGATGAAAATGTGGAATTCAATTCAACTGTTTAAGGTAGTAAGTGCTTTTAAATCAACATCCTACGTCGAGTTCATACAGTTACCTATAGTACATTCAATTGTGGGGTCTGAGCAATACTACTACTACTACTGCTGCTACTACTACTACCTGCCATGACAGAAGTTGTGGATGGAGAGGAGAGCATCCATTCACTTGCCACTTTACGAAAGTTTGGGATTCAACCTGACAACATCTCTGATCACAAGGACGACACTTAACATCATGCAAATGAAGGGAGACATGAAAACACATCCAGATATAATGTGTTTTCAGAAAACTGCTAATCTGTGTGTGTGAATATATAGAGATTTATTTCCAGGCTAAAACAAATGTTTTTCCAATCCTCCTTACACACACAATGGATAATGAAGAACGCATGTTAATGCCAGTTGTAAATGCATACATTGGGATCGGAAAAGCGACTGGATCAGCCAGACCACATTTGGAGGTATTCAGTGATCGGATCTCAGTCAGGTGTAAACGCAATCTGTACATCATGACCACATTCTTGAGAAAAAACATCCACCCGGACGAAAGGTCACCTAACTCTGCTTCTAATTGCTAGCTTAAGCATGCCCAGCAACAGCCAACTAATTTCCATATTGAGATCTGATCACAATGCGGGCAGAATGGAGATAATTAGAACACTAATTAGGTGTTGCCAGGTGTAAATGCAAAGACACATGGATTGGATGTCTATCTAGATCCAGATTAAAACCAGGGGTAAGGGTAGTTTGCGTACACGTTGGGTGGAAGGTTGGCCATAATTTCAAATTTAAACTTTAAAGTTAATCTTGTCAGAAGAGTGTGAGAAACACCTACAGCAAGGTAATGGCGGAGCACATAAGTTGCCAGGCCTTCGTAGACTTTCGATGATATGATTTCGTGAAGCCTCTGGAAATCTGGTTTCCCAAACTCGGCATACAGAATGACCACGGGAGCATCTAGATTTGATCCTGGGTATTTGTGATCACCTTTGAAGAGGTATGGCTTTGGCCTGATAGAGAGAGACAACAAAGTTATTTGTAAGATCAGTCATTAATTCACTGGTTAAATGTCTGAATTGTGTGTGTTTTAGTTACCTTTCAGGTGCTGTTTTCAGCAGTGTAGCTAAACTTTCTGCGTCACACGTCTTTTCTCCATGGATGCTGAAAAACGCTGAGCAGCCAGGAGGAGGAGGCTCATTGGATGCTATCTAAAATAAAACAGCAGGATCTTTCACACACATCCAAAAAAATATGACACTCCTCACACGCAAGTACAAGCCTTCCAACACAACATCAAAGCATCTTTCTGGTACCTGTTGGAAGGAGTGTACTGTTGCAGAGTAGGCTCTCAAGGAGAGGGCGAACTTCAGCATGTTCACCTGGACGGAGCTGAGCAAGACACTGGCCTTCTTCACAATCAGGTCATAGTAGGCCTGATCTGTGCCTGCATGAGGACAATAAGCAGAAACAGAAGTAATGAGTCAGCATTGTGCTCTCTGACACATGGGTAGACACACAAACGAACAGAACAACTATACAGTTTGCAGCTCTATTTTATCATGTTATTCCTTTCGTAAGTGTTTGGCCAAAACATAGACACTGCAAATGCTGCCAAGAGGCTTGCATACACATCATAAATTCAGCTGCTCGTAGCAAAGAGACTAAAAGTGAAAACAGGGTGAGACAAGTGGAGGTAGCTTTACTTTACCATCATGCTCTCCTTCTATGTTCTGACTGGCCTCCACAAAGTCCCAGAACTTCTCCTGGCTCTCCTCTGCCAGGAACTCACTGAGGAAGAAGAAGATGATGATGGTGGCAGTTTCATAAGCTGTGCTGGGACTCTATATGCAGTCTGTGCATACTGTCTGTAACTGTAAATAGTTATTAAGTAAAGTATAGTTATAGTTAAAAGGTACATTTGGTTGAATAATAATAAATAATACTTTCTAGAGAAAGGTTTTTATGTTGCTCGCCAAAGTCAGAGCACAGGGTCAGCTACAGTACACAGTACAGCATTTGAAGCCTTTAAGTATTCAGCAACTTGCTCAAGGACACATCAATGACATCGGAAGTTTAAACTCACATAGGACAGTCTCAGTAGTGATGATCCTACAAGCCCTCAGGATATTAATTTATTCATTATGTGCTTTCAATATGTAATGTCAGATGTAATGCGGTCGTACCTTGCCTCCAGCAGCAGAGGAGTATCTGCCCATTTGGTCGTGAGGGTGGTGGTGACCGCCTTGGAGTCTACAGCCCCAGACACTGCAGAGAACAGCGATAGCAGCAGGACCCACAGAAGCCACATCCTCAAGCCTACACCTGAGAGTTGAGGGAGGCATTAGGTGGGAAGTGGTGGCAAATGAGTTGAAGATTCATAGGAATGACAGGATAATCAGAGCAAGAATATGTCTGGTAGAGCCAGAGAGTCACCAAAAAGCATCTTGGGTGACACATGGACATCTAAAATACAGATGTGACTGCACCCAAAGCACATCGATGGAACACAGGGATCCAGTCAATCAGTGTGCATGGAAAAGTGAACACTTTTGTGTTGTTATGTCAAATTCCTGACCGCATTGACAGATCAACTACTTACCTTTAACAGAATCATATCATGATAATATCATTCTACAAATTTCTGTTGTCCAAATTAACAATTAGTGGTAGTATTAATGGTGGTAATACAATGCAAGGTAAACATTGACAAAATGAATAATTCAAGTTTGGTTTTCTACATTTGGTACAGCAGTGGGGCACATTTCATTGCTTCCAAAAAATAAGTAGGATTATTTTATCTGTGATTTTGCATACATTTGCCATACTGTGATATATATTAATGTAAGAAAATATCCTTATTAACACTTTGATACTTGACTTCATCCATATTTCTTAACACTAGGATACTATAGATTTGCCTTTGCCAAACAACTTGTAATGTGTATGTTTTTATGTTCAGCAATGGTCACAGTTTCCAAGAGTTTCGATGAAATAAGAGCGGGATGCAACATCTGCTCATGGGTGATCACTTGAGACGCTTCTGACATGCTTTATGATGCAAGGTACGAAGTTTAATGTATGTCAGCTCGATCTAGACAAGGCTGAACCACCAACTGGACAAAGCAGCAAATTGCACTAAGGCACCATGAACCCAAGGTTCACTGTGTCATTTAGTTTTTCATCATATGATTAACTGCAAATTTGTCAGGACATTTACACCACTAACGTAAAATATTAATGAATGTGCGTCCTGCATTATCTGTAATGCTGTACCCTTGTGTCTGAATCAAGTTTTAATATGGTAAATTTATTTATTTATTTTAACATTGTCCATATTCCTAAATTAAGTTTTGCCTAATCAAATCACTGCAAACTATCTGATGATCAGTGAACCTATGTCCAGGAATAGTCTACTATGGCTGCAACTCATATTATTTTCATAATAAATTGCCATTTATCTGCTAATTAGTTTTGCAGTCAATCACTTTTCACTCATAACAATGAAAAATGACCAACACAATTTTCTACAGTCTAAGGTGATTAAATGTCTTTTGTTATCTGTCTAAACGTCCAAAACCCAACATTAATCAGTTTATAATTATGTTTAGACAAAGCAAATTCTCACATTTGTGATCGACTGACTTAGCATTGCAAATCCATAGTCTGTGCAGCGCACTTAATTGAAACTTGGAGGCAACAGGGTAGACACACAGAGGCAGGAAGTGGAGCAGCAAAGACAGCAAATGTATGGCCCCGTTCATGGAGCTAGACAAAATCTGGACTGACACAAGACAGTAAGTGTGGGTGAGGGCAGAGAGACCGGGATGATGAAGAGGAAGGGGTCAGAACCCTTAGTCACGACATCATACTTCTACTGTTGGTTTCGTGTGTCCTACGACAGGACACGGTGCTTTGGGGATGTCTTGCAGGGGTTTTCGCTAGTAAACAAAAAGCTGTTTGATCTCTGTCCAATAGGAAAGTTCAGCGTGGCTCATCCGTCCAATAAGCGCGCAGTCTGGACAGCCAGACTGTTTCAATGACAACCCACAGATTAGAGAATAAGGTTCTTACAGGTAGCAAACTGCTCACTACAAGAGCCTTATTGCGCATATATTCAAGTGGTCTAAACAGCTTTAATGTCCGTTACATTGACATCCAGAGCCCGTCAACAGCTGGTGAAGACCATAGACTGGTGAAGACACGGCGAGCTAAAGCTAAAGCTACCTGAAAATCAACGTTAGCCAAAAAAACGCAGGAGCTAGCTAACTCTTCCTACACAAAAGGAAAACTACCCGATTTTACTCGCTTCGGTTTACTTACACTCAGCTAGAGTTGCAGTCTCCAAAAAACATTAATAAACAGCATTGGATACAGTCGTTTATAGGTTCATGACATAAAATTAAATGATCTATATTCTCACCGAAGCCGGCTTCGTAGCTTCCTGCATTCATGTTCCGCTGGGAGTGGGTGGGTCTTGTCAGCTAGATTAGGTAACCACAATTTTGCCTGTTCAAAATTACTGAAATCCTCCAACTATTTAACAACACTGAAACGTGACTTGAACACAATATAGCCAATTTCAATGACAGATAATTAAAAAGTGAAGAGTTGGGAAACTGAACCTAATCTGGCAATTAACTTTACTGCTTAACCCTTGCCTCCCAAGCTAAAAACAAAAACCATAATATGTTGTTACTAAATTAGAAAATACATTATCCCCCCCCCTGCGATGGACTGGCGACCTGTCCAGGGTGTACCCCGCTCCGCTCCAATCCAACCCCCCCCCCAAACATACATGTGAGTTGCTGGAAAGACAAGTGTTGAAAAACAGATTTAGTTACTGGTTGATTATATATCTGATACCAAATGTATGCTCAGCAGTGGTTATTTGTATCAGTTAAATGAAATACCCACCCTAAACATAATTTATACTGTGTCATTCCAGGGACTTTGGAGAGTAAAATCATTATTTACTAACATGCAGGATTGTCCCCAGCTACAAATTAAAGCAGGTGTCACTTTTATGAAGTTGGTCCATTGACACTTCATAGTGGGATGCTCCATGGGTTCCTGGGAATTTGTTTGAGATATTACATCCAAACGAGTTTATCTGAAAGCAGCACTTAATGTCTCTATGTTGTTATATTATTTACTTTAATTTAACGAGACTTGTTAAAACTCACATATTATGTTATTACAATATCATGTTGAAAGAGAGGAGTGCATAGAAAGCAAAACAATAATTATTTGTGTATGCAGATATGTATTTGTATGTGTATTAATCTACAGTCTATGGTATTAATACATTCGTATGTGTGTAAGTAGGTGCATGTATCTATGCAAGTACACAGTATATGACAGACATACTGTTGTATGTGTAGCTTTTCTTTTTTGTTTAATACAGAATTTGTTTATTTTGTATTTAATGATCTAAAAAAATCAATACAATAAAAAAATTTTTTAACTCATATTGAAGCTGTTGTGTTTAATATAGATATAATATTATTAGGAGGGATTTGCCATTTAAAAGAAGGAAGATGAGAGATGGAGGGCTGTATTTGTATAGCTGTGCATGTAGATAAGTTTAGTGCTCCCACATTTATTTTACACAAGAGACCAATAAGGTTATCCATATATATTTGGGACTTGATTTGAAAAAAACAGCACAAATTCATTTTTAAAACAGCTCATGGAAATGAGGTTTGCTGCATGCATGGTGTGATAGCCATGGGAAATAAAACCTGTATTTACAAAAAGCCAAAGCTGTCCCTTTGGTTAATACTATTTGTTATGTGGTAATGAAAACGTAGAGAAGTTGAAATCCCTTTCATTTTGCAAAGGCACCTGAGATTCCCGGGTTCCGTTTTGTAAACCTTTACCTTGAATTTCTGTGATAGGCTGTATCTTTTGGATAAACTGTCCCTTTGGGGCAGATTGGTAGAGCAGGCCAGGCTCCCCGTCTACCTGTTGTGTGGTCTTGACAAAAAGAAGATGAAAGGTACGTAGACACTTTCCCAGGGTGTGGAGAAATGGGTCTTGCTTTTTCATTTATGCGCTCTGCAGCCTAAATTAAATTGGACAGCTGATCCTCTAGAGGGAGCAGTTCCAGGGTTTGATTTAACATTATATAAAAAGCAGCGACATTAATTATCCTGCTGTATTTGACCTTCACTTTGATATGCATGCGCGGCACACCTCCCACATCTAGAGACATGCACGCACACATACACAATCTAACACAAAAATCAACTGTGTCCCAATGAGGACAGGCAAAAAACGTCCTCAGACAGTCCTTGCAAGTATAGCTAAACCTTGCAACACACACACGCACACATTCACACACACAGCCCACAGGGCCCGTTCATCTGTCAAGAAGGTGACATCTTTAGATGAATTATGGGAGATGGTTGTCATCTTCTCCGGGGTCACATATGAAATGGCGAGCCGGGCAGTGGGCTCCCTCTCCTCACACTATCACACGTCAGCCATTTTAGAGGTTGAAAGCCTCAACGGGGGACCACAACGACCTCAATTAAACCTCCATTAATATTAATACTTTTTGTCGTTTCACGTGAGTTGCCACTAATTTAATGTGTCCCTGACTGTATAATGGGGGTCAGTCGGGGTCTCCTACATGAAGCTAATTCACCACATTACAGCCAAACACTGGGCTGGGCTGGACTTAGCTCTTAAATACTGATAGAGGAGAGGGCAGTCTTGGTTACCTCGGTGTTTGTAACAGTTAAAACAAATATAAACGTATTTAGCAAAAGGACAACTTTCTAATTAGGGTCAGTCACTTTTTTAAATGCACAATAACATTTACAATGTTCATTTTTACACTCCCTTGTGCGTGTGTGCATGTGTCATGTCATGCGTTTAAAGAGAATATATTACCCCCCTAATGACCTTAGATGTCATGTTTGGCCTTGACCCCGGGTTTGCATGCTGCTACATTTCTCCAGCATCGACATTTTTCAGGCTTGTAGAGGTTAACAAGTTTGCCGCGGATCAGCTCTTTATGAGCTCCTGGGCCGCAGCTCCATGCACACACAAACATAACAAACACACAGATTAGACCATAATGGGATTGTGGGATTCCTCAGATTGGACTCCCACTGGTATCAGTTTGTAAGAGCTCCAGAGTAGAGCGCTGCCTGGGAGGTTGGATTCTTCTGTTCAATCCTTTATTATCATGGCAGATGATTGGGTGTTGACCTGGGAGATTAGCCAAACCCGGAGTGGAAGGTCTGATAACAGCCCCATGTCCGATCTAATCATATTTATTTTATTGCTGAAGGAAAAATGTGCACTCCAACACTGGATTGCGCTCTCTCACTGCCCTGTTTATTTACTTTCTGACATAACAGAGTATCAAAACTCTTCAAATTGTTTGTGTATAGAGATTTATCTACATTGTATATTTGACGATGAAGGCCTAAGCCAACCAGAGACAGAGCACCAAACTCCATAGTGACCATTGTGGAGGCGCCAACAGGGCAATCCTCCAGAACTACAATAGCCTGGCTCTGATGCATGTAAGGGATGCACTCAATATGAACTTATCTACAGAATTCCATGCTGAAAATAAGAGATGATAATGCCAGAGCTTCTTTGTTTGCATGAAAGAAGCATGGGAACGGCAACGAGGAGCTGCAGCCAGTTTGACCTCCTAATAATGGACTGCAGCCAGAGCCCATATAATCACTTAGAACCGGATTCCCACTGCAGGAGACGAGCGAGCACGTTCACTCAAACACTCACATGCACACGTTCAGCCCAAACAAAAGCTATCCAGCCCTCTGCAGTAGCTGAGCCATTATTGTTGTTCAGTCCAGCTGCACTTGAAATGACAGCGACCCAGAGCTATGGGGAGGATTAAAGACTGCGTTCAGTCCAATACACCATGCAGCAGCTGCCAGAGAGGCTGCACAGCCTTCCCTTTCTCTCCCGCTCCTCCTCACTTCCCTCTCGTTCTCTGTTCATATGTCAGGCACAAATACATCCTCTCTTTCCTCCTGTCTTACATAAAGACCCTCTGATTCCGCATCTCCCTTACACTCCTGCTCTCATCAGTGCCTGCTCTGATCTCCCTCCAGCCAATTCCCTCTGCCTGACGCAGCCCGGGCAAATCGTTTTTCTGCCCCCAGCCTCAAGGGGTCAAAGTTTGACGTTGAAGTTGAAGCTGTTGATGAGACGGTGCATTACCCTGCACTCCGCTCCCTCTCCTTTATGTGCTCAGCCAAGGACAGAGAAGGAAATTTGTACCAGCCAGGAGTCTCCGTCCCCTGCTTGCCAAACGCCCACCTGCCACAGCATAGGAAGAAGCGTAGCCTATTTGTGTGCATGTACGTGTGTTAGGCAGGCCCTGAGTGTCTGCAGATTGAATTTGGCTGTAGATCACCGTTGACAGGGCTGAGGTTGTCATTAGGAGGGAAAGGGGGGGCTGCCTTATGGGGTCACGGTCCTGTGGTTTGTGTAGGCGAGTAGCTGACATGCTCTCTAGTTATAGATTGGCCTGAGGATGGAAGTAGCGCAAAAACCTGGAGGGCAAAGCTCCCACACAAAATGTCAAAAAATCACTAACGGAGTGTTTCTCCGATGACTATGTGTCTGCATTTCAAGTTCAGTACCTTGGATGTAGTTTCCATCTAGTAAACAAACTGTCAAAGGGGAGATGTTTTTCATGGCTGTGTGCTTGATAACAGAGTGACAACATCAGAAATTACATGCAGTGACAACCACAACACAGTCAGGTCTGTAAAAATGAAATATTTTAATTGGTGGCTTGATGATTCATTTTTGCAATCATAAGAAACAAACCCAGAATGATGCACACATAAGGAGCCAGAGACAGACTGCACACCAATCCAAAAATAAAAATAAAGTCCCTATCACACTTACTTTAAAAAATAACAAACAAAATAAACTGGATGATGTTAGAGACATCTGGGTTGCGTCACTGTCACAAAGGAAACGCTGTTAAGACATCAGATATACAGAGTGATGAGACATAAAACATTTGAGTATAGCTTTACAGCATCAATTCCTGGAATAATTTCAGTGAAAGGAGGTTTCCTTTTATACACTGTTCACGTATGGGGAGTATTATTTTTGAGCTCTGCTTCAAGTCACTTGTAACTGGAACACTGAAAATAAAACACAGAATCAGTTTTGTATTCAGTCTTTAACCACTAATGCAGAGCCAGATATTGGTTTGGAGCCCAAACAGGGGCTAACATAAGAGCAAGTCTGACTCTGAAAAAGTAGTTGTGGGCAAAATGCCTGGAGCTGCAGTGTTTAAGTCTCCAGTTTCAAGAATACAATGAAGGGGAAGTTAATATGAAACAAAACAAGGGGAGATTTCTCTTCCCATATCCATTTGCGTTACTTTGAAGGCTACACAAAAAGCAGCATATTGACTCTGGATGTATCCCAATACCTTTCATCATCCCCCCTTGTTCTTCTCTCCTTCCCTTCATGAATCATCCCTGATTTGAAAGGAGCTGATCAAAAGACACAGACATGGGAGGATCCAGGGTGATTAGTTGAAATTTAACAAGGAGGGTGGTGGGCGGCTAAATTGTTAGTTTCCTCTTCCTTCTGACATAAAAAAAAAAAACAGGTTGCAATACATTATTTATCTTAATACCAAGGAAGCAGTTAACCTCCCATTGCCCGCTGGATGACACCAAACTTGGACTACATTCAGTTTTGATTAAATCGTGCTGTGACACGTCTTTTTCCCTTCCTACTTCTACATTCTCTGCTCCACCTTCTCATTGGTTTCCCCTCTTATTGCTCAGATTCTTTGCATGTATATAGGGTTGGGGTTAAATAACATTTCATGGCATATGAAGCCAGTATTAAATTCACTCATTGAATTGGAATCTCTTTTGAATCCCTTATCCAACCTTCTTAGGTTGTAAATCAACTAAAACCCAAAGATCTGTAATCACCTTTTGTTGGCTGAAGCGGCAGAGACACTTAAGGTTTTAATGTTTACAACCTGAAAATGAGATGAACAGTATAAAATATAAACTCTTTGATTAAATGTATCTGACACATTGAAGCAACAGGTGTAGCTTACTTACTCCAAATGCTGGAAGTCCTGATACAGAACTATTAAGTTGATCATCTTGAAAACTGAATACAAAAAAAAAGTTAAACTGAAATTCTCTAGAAGAGAAAGCACTCTGTTGGTTTTGTTGAACTACAAAACCACACAGTCCACTTGCAGTTACTTGTGGTATGTCAGAGTGATGTTTCTTTTCCCATCAGCTTTGGCCGGGTAAAGAAAGCGGCTTGCAATAAACAGTCAAAGTTTAATTTAGTTGCAAATTGGATGCAGCCGATATAATCTGCTGTTGGTAGACCAACATCTGAGACCTCAGTATGTTACTCTGTGTTCCCTATGTTAGTCCTAGGAGAAAAGTCAAAATGTTATTTTTTCCATAGTTATCCAGTAGCATGTTGTCTCCAAGTTATTTTGGGACTGATGCAATGTTTACCCAGGGTGAAACCAGTGTTTAAATCCAATATTTGCAGTTTGGGTCATGCCAGTAGCCGCCACAATCTGTGGAAGTATTAGATTTAAATGTTAAATTTGCCATGGGCAAACATTTTATCTTTCCGGCCAGACGGCTGTAACCTGTGGGGTTGCAAACATTTCCTTTGAAGATATGATGGATAACAAGAAAAAACTTTTATTTAGACTTTTTCTTTAGATTCTCCCCTAAGTTTTGCGTCGAGAACGCTACGAGAGTGCTGAGGACACAAATGGGTCTACGGCCAATGATGTTTTTTGTTTAAACCGATGAAAGCTACATCAATGTTTTCTATCAGTCCTCTTCGTTGATAGAACAGAAGAAGAGATAAAATGTTCATAAAGAGATTCAATAGCATCGGAGTTCCAAAAATCTGGATAATAAGCACCAAATTCTTTGACCTATCACATAAAAAAACCCAGCTTGAACCACAAGCACATGACAAATAAAATACAAAAGTCAAAAGAACTTGACTGGGTCACAGAATTTGATGCAATTGATGGAGCTGGCTATCGAAACCCAACCCTACTTGAAGGTTTTGCTGTAAAGAGTAAAGACATGTCACACAGGCAGATTTGTTAATATACAGATTTTAAAATAATTATAGGGATACAGTCCTCATACGTAAACATGTCGTAGGGAGGAGACAAGAACTGGGGGAAACAAAATGGTATAGTAAAGGGCAGAGGGGAGTATTATTGGCTTGCATCACTACGACAGTCACACTTCTGTGACCCGCTGTTGGAGGGACTTTGTTGCCCCGCTCTCCACCGCCACACACAAAAAAAAAAAATGTCAAGATAATTGGTCATGGAACCAGTCATTCACAAAACTCATCAGGCATCCTCTCTCAGTCAGGCACACTATTTACAAAGGCATACACATACGCCAATCAAAGGCATACTGTACATACTATTTACACACACAGAAACACACTCATCCACACAGACACACGAGTAGTCAGAGAAATTACTGTAGTATAATGCAGACATAATATCTGGCAATAATTATGTTGACTATGATCCCAGTACATAGAGGCACTGCTACCTCGCCCCGTGCGTTCGGATAAAATACCGCTCACGCTAATGAACTACAGGTCACCGGCGCTCTGTGTGCCCTTTCAGCAGGTGGGAAGGAGGCTTGTTTGAGACCGATGCTTTTACAAAGCAGCTCTTGGTCTGAAAAAAAACAAACAAAAAAAAAACCCAACAAGAAACTGAAAATGCCACCCACTACATTAAGGGCTCCCATTGCCATGGTGATCAGTAGTTCCCCAACTCCCATCTCAAAGCATTTGTCTAAGTTAAGGCTTCCAAAGCGCTTGCCGCTCACACAGCACGGTTCCTGGCAACAACCTGCAGCGAGCTCACGGCTCTCCCTGCCTTTGATTTCTTCACCTATGTGAGATTCGGCTCTGTAATTGGCTGCTGATTCTCTGCAGGCCTGGGACCCTAAAAAAAAGGAGCGAAAAAGAGAAATAATGAACTTGTGAAGCGACAGGAGCTTTGGGAACCTTTAACAGAGAAACAGGCCAGCCTCCCCCCACCCCCCCCAAGATGCAAGGCTTCAGTAATGGCTATGGTCCATTGTACATCAATCCGATCCATTAGCTTTGACTTATAAAACCAATAAAAACAAAAGAAATAAAGGAATCACTTTTCTTTAGGCAGCAACATTGGTCTCAGTGTTATTACAACTTTGCTTTAAAAAAAGCATAAACACAAAAGGAAAATACAAATGAAATCATCCTAAAATCAGAATGAGATGGCCACTATTTCATGACCAAAGCGTGTTCATGGGTGAAATGGCTGACTTTTTTTTTTTTTTTAAGCAGAAAGCTTTATTACACAACTCAGTCCAACTTTTCCTCGCTTCTTTCTTTCTTTCTGGTTCAGTCTCTTGTGTACTCCCACCATCTTCCTTTGTTCAGCTCAGCCATTAGCTCACTTTCATAGCTTTCCCCAGTTCCTTCGAAATTGGAGCATCCAGGAAATAGACTGGTCCCTTTAGCAAAGATTAGTGGGAATTCACAGACTTTTATTTTATTTTCTCATGCTCCATATTAGGCCACAGAGAACGAAAGGAATACAGGAGTGGAGTGGTGGATGAGATACTCGGCTGTCAGCAACTCTTAAAAATATCTCTCTGCTGCTCAGTCATTGATGATAATAGGAGAGACAGAGAAATTCAGAGGTGGGGGAAAGGGCAAGCGGGTGCTAATAACAACTGGGCAAACTGCAATAATGCGAATTGATGCAATCCCAGGTCTCCATAGCAACCACTTGGACTCTCTGCCAACTCTCTGGTAAAGTCTATTTGTCAGTCATTTGGGTCTTTGATGCAAGAGCAACTCTCTGTGTATGTGTGTGTGTATATATGTGTATGTATTTCACATTACATATGTGAGGATATGTCTGTGTGTTTGCTCTGCTGCTACCAGCGGTTGATGATCTGGTTCATGTAGTCCTCTGTGGGGAGCCTGCTGCCCGCCTCCTCCGTTCTGCCTCCCTCCTCGCCCTCATCCCGCTCCTCCCTATCCCCTTCCCCGTCCTCCAGTGTCGACACTGAGCTCTGCCGGCTGTGTGAGGGCCACAGGTTGACGCCCAGGCCCAGGCCTTGGTGGCTCTGCTGCATGTGGTTCTTGATGCGCTGCTGCCGCCTCTCCTGCTGCCTGGTGTACTGGTAGCGCTGCTGGAACAGGTCCCTGGCGTAGTCGTAAAGCTCCATGTCCAGCTCATTTAGCTCCTCTATGCGCTGGATCTATTGAGAGGGGAGCAAATTTAAAGTTAACTCAGAGGCAGTGATAACAGAAGACGTAAAAAAGGCGGAACGAAAGAAGAACATAAAGAAGAAAGAAAAGACCAAAGGATAAGTTACAGCCTTTTGGGGCGAAACAGATGCAAGATCTATGGAACTAAACTAAGCAACTAAACTCTGGACTGATGACGCATAATGAGACACAATTTTGCAGACATGCAGAGGTGGAAAAGGAGACTCCAGAACACCTGTCTCCACATTAGACAAACTGAACCCATATTTATCCTTCCATTTCCACATGCACCTTACAAGGAGACCCGGGAGACGAAAGGCATTTTATAATTTTATCCTAAGCAGGGAGTTTTTGTCACCTGGAACTATTGTACAGGGACTAAATTTAGCCCCTGGTTTCTTTCTTGAAACGCAGGTAAATATCCTGAATTCCTTTAAAAGGTTATTGGTCCTCTGTTAAAGTTCCTGCAATGGAAACGGCCAATTATATGACATTTGTACAAAAGCTTTATAGGACGTCTACATAGAGAGGGAACAGAGAAAAAAAATTATGTGGAGCAAGATAACAGGAGCATGTTTGATGTTTGGTTGTGCAATGCAGCTGGCTGTATTGGCGTGCATCATCTGCTGTGTGTGACTTCAGCACGCAGGGGGAAATGTGTTTAATTAAGAGAATCCCTTAGAAATCTGTGATGGTGTGCTGGATTTCATTTTGCAGGCAATGTGTGCAACAACAGAGAGAAGCAAATCGCTGCACCAGTGTTAAATTAGAGATGTTTGATCGGCAGTATCAGTGGGGGGGGGGGGGGGGGG
>NC_060160.1:10998398-11012351 GCF_021292245.1 Micropterus dolomieu | reverse complement strand
GGGGGGGGGGGGCAAAGCCTGGAAGACAGCACTGAGCTCAAGTCCTCAGCACCACCCAGTGAGTCATTTCTGACTCATTGATCTTCAAGCCATGAGGGTATAAGTGGGCTTTCAGCAGCTTTGCAGGAAAGTGTAAAGTAAATATTAGTCTCATCACCTGCTGATAAATAATTAAATAATGTCACAATTTCACACAGTGCCTTTGGATGCGTTTCATTTTAAAGCAAATTTTAAAAACTAATTTTCACTCAAAATGCCACACAGAGCCTCCCCCGCCTGTCCTGACTTCTTTGTGATAATAACCACTGGTTCACGTTTCCACAGCCTCTGTCAGCAAGGCATATTTTATTTTCTATCCTCCAAACTGGTTTTGATGTATAATTCACCAGTCTGCTGTGTACTGGATATTTTTTGGGCTGGGAAAATTGAGCTTAAGAACTCCCACACTGGACCAATCAAAGTGTGAAGAGCATGTTTGAAGCCGCTGTTTTTTTTAAAGTGACAGTCTTCCCAACTCATTTCACAGCAATATAAGACCGCTGTGTTTACCCTCGGTTTCTTTCCTTTTCACATTTTCTGTTTCTTTTTGAAAGGTTTGTTTTATTTTCCTTACTGAATGTGCTGTGGCTGCCATGTTTATAGACGTTGGCCATAACTAAGCTTATCTGAGAAAAGAAGACATTTTCTCTTTAATCCTTTTGAAGGAAAATCCATACATACCAGAGTTGTACAAAAGACTGCATTATTTACGGTGTTTTCAGCAGTGGAAGAGGTACACTCAGATCCTTTATTTCAATAAAAGTACCAATACAACAATGTAAAAACCCTTCATTTAACATCCTACTTAAGTACAACTACAGTATTATCAGCAAACTTAGGCATTGACGTGTTGAGGTGGAACTAGTTTTAAATACAGATACTTGTATGCAGTTAGATAGTTTAGTCCTACTGGTTCCCAATCTTTTTTTAAGGGACATGACTCATGAGACACTAGCTTAATCTTTACCATTGTATTGTGTGCTTTTTTATAGAAGATCTAATTATGTACATTAACTTGTAACTATATTTGTCAAATAAATGTAGAACAGTAAGTAGTAGTACAATAGTACAATATTTCCCTCTGAAATATAGTGGAACAGAAGTCTAACGTAGCAGAAAATGGAAAATGGAAGTACCTAAATGTATCTAAATATATGTACTTACTTTCTACCACTGACTTTCCCTTATATCTCTTATAATCTCATTTTCTGTTGGATGTTTGCTGCCTGTCTACAGAACTATATTTACAAAAGATGACGGAGCAGTAGCACTGACCGTAGCGTTGTCCAAGTCCACCCCTGCAGCGCGGGTGCTGTTGTACTGCATGAAAGGCCTTATGAAGCGCAACCTGAAGGTTCGTTCAAACAGGAACTGGGTTTTCCTCTGGTACTCTGTCAGACCAAAGAAGGCCATGTCTCGTAGGTTCTTCTTGGCCGACTCCAGCAGAAGTTGGGCCCTCTTTTTCTCTGGAACCGTGGACATGTTGTAGCAGCCTACAAGGCTCAGGTCTGCTAACATACGAACCTACAGAGAAGAGGAACAGAAAATCAGGGACAGCCAATCAGGTGAGGTTTGACCTCTTTTGGATTTCTGTGTTAGTCTTTTTGTTTGTACATTTTATAGATTAAAATGATTAATCACATCATCAAAAGAGAAAAAAGAAAATGAAAAACAGTCAATAGATTAACTGATACTGAAAGAAATTATAAGTTGCAGCCCTTATCCTGAGTTCCAGTAGTTTGTGTATAAATCTTATGTTATGTAATGATCTTTTGACATCTTAGTAACCACTCTCCTCTCAAATTCCTTTAATCAGGCATTTTACATAATAAAATAACAGTTTCGATTCTGGTGGATTTGCTCCAAGATTAGAGATCCCTTCAACTCTGAGTGCACTCTGGAGCTGTTGTGCTACAGTATAGGAACAGGGACTGCATACGGATTTGGATTCACAAGAGTACACTGTGTGCACCTCAGCCTGCTGGTCCACCAGGGTGCCTCAAGTGTGTGTTTGTGTGTGCGCCACATTCATAAGTCATTGGACCCCGAGTAATAACAGCCTCAGGCTCAGATGAGATAAGCTGGCCAGCACGTTTAGGTGGGAGACTGAGATAGCATGAGAAAAGATGTGAATTTGAGGTGTTTATGGCCAGCAGGCGAACTCCTTACTGTGTATGTGGTATGTGTGTGTGAGAGAGAGTGCAAGCTGGTGTGTGCGGCTTATCTTATACCTTTAACATATTTTGGAATTGCAGTGAGTCTGGTTGTGAGAATTCAAAAAACAGATTCAAATTTCTTCTTTAACTCTTTTAGTTCTGAAATCAATATTTTGTGGATGTGGAAAATAATGGAAAATAATGTCAAGATGTGATTGCGTGGCTTTCGCAATCTGTTTAAGAAATCAGTATTGATCTACTGTGTAATGTGTGAAAATTTACCAAACTATTTTATCTATTTTTGTCTGCAGAGTATACTCCCTGTAGGGTTTACAGGGTTTATTATACTAGCAAATGGTACAAAACAAAAACAGTCTAGCAGATGGGAAAGAAGTTGGCTCAGGTTCAGAGATGCGGGTTAGCAAAACGGCAGCATCAAAACTGAAATTAGTGGTTTGCAGTAAAACAGAGTATTTACACAAATGAGAGCCGAGAGAAGACCAAAAGCTAAGCCCAAAAAATGGTGTGGTTGTCTTAGAATTTATCATATTGAACGCCAACCACCCCCCCACCCTTACCTGTCTGTTGTTGGCCAGGTTGTAGGGACAGTCCATGAACTGCTGAAGGGTGCACCCCGACCAGTCGGAGCCCTCGTAGCATGAGGGCAGCTCCTCAGGCGTGGGGGTTCGTCCGTCGCACATGTGCAGGGAGGTTTTCCATGTGGCTCCCCGCTGCACGTGCCGCCACTCACTGAGGTATCGAGACACTGGGTCCCTCAGCAGAGTGATGTAGTAGAACTTTCTGTTGGGGGCACAAAAAAGAAGTAGGAAGCCACGTAAGCGAGGGTAGGAATCAAAACAGGGAAAGAGAAAAAAAAATTACATTAATAAATGATAGCCTTACTTGGACAGAAAATGTATCTATCAATAAAAAAGTGAACATACAACACATTAAGAAATAAAACCATCTGCAACAGAACCTGTGAAAAACTAGCTCATGTGTTAGTGTGTAATGTGCGTTTTTCTTTGGGAAGGAGTCATTTCTTAATTATTCAGATCAAGTGGAACAGTACAGATGAGGAGTTAGAAGCAAAATGTGCTGCGATCATTCTTTCAGAAATCACTGCATCATCTGTAATGCCCCTGTTGCCCACGTGATGGCACTGTTTACAATGCTTTACTGCAGCACTTCATTCTACATCCACAACACAGTAGGAGGAAGGCCACAGACGGAGGTTGTCATACTTAATACCACATTATTTGCATTTACTAGAAGCAGCACTGTGATGCCCATAAGAAATCTAGGCAGCAGACAGGAAGTCAAGCTACAAATGAGCGGGAGGAGAAGGCGAAGGAGAGAGTTGATTTGTCAGGCAGAGGATCGGGTCAGCGTTCAGGCCACCCTGTGCAGGAAAAGAAACTGCTGGCGCAAGCACATCTCACTCTGTAACACACATCTCCACGCTGCAAACATCCTGATGTCTCAGGCTCTGATACACACACACACATCAGCAAACATCCTTCCTTTCGTCTCACACCAAGTCTGCCTCCGAGAGATGACTCATCTCGTATCTGAGATATGGATGGGACTGTGGTGTTGTAACGTAATGGTGCATAGCACAGTTCAATGTCTCTCCAGAGGGGACACTCCCACCAGAGCGGAGACCTTTCCAGGCCTTCACACTCCAGCTAATTACTGCAGTCTAATCAATCAACACATCCTCATTAACCACACACACATGCAACTTGTGTGTGTGTGTTTATGTGCCTGCAGTGTGTCTGGGAGCAGTGGTATGGATTTGTCTGGTCAACAGACACATGCCGCCGGTCGAAAAACACGCACACACGCTGCCCATCTCTCCTGGGCTTGCATCACGTCAGAGGAATGTTTGCAGGGAGAATTTTATGTGCTGACAGGAGTCCACGAAATCATCCCGTCCACACAAGCCGCCTCACACACAGACTCTCTGCTACCATTGCTAAATCTTTTGGCTTCACACTACAAAGCTAACAGGGCGAGAGAGGAGGGGTTGCGGGGTGGACACAAAGCCCCAAGTGTCACACAAACAGTAGCAGTGTCTGGATATTAAAAAGAAGTGGCTAAACCCCCCCGAAATCCAGTGGCAGCAGGGAGATCCTTGACAACGAAACAACTAAACCCTAAATCTAGCAACAGCTGAGAGATGGTGCACGACAGAACAACCAAACTCTAAATCCAGCAGCGGCAACAACATCCTGCATGACAAAACAAAACGCCAAAACAAATTTCCTCTGGGAGATCCTGCGCAACAAAACAACCACACCCTAAATTCAGCTGCAGCATGGGGAGATCCCTGCAAATGAAACAAATCTAGTAACAGCAGGGGGATCATGGACAATGAAACGACTAAACCCTAAATCCAGTGGCAGCTGGGAGATCTCAGGCAACGAACCAAACAGACCCTCAATCCGGAGACAGCGGGGGGATCACGGGCATAGAAACAAGTAACTAAACTCCAAATCCCATCAACCTAAACCTAAAATCTCATCCCCAATCTAATCAAAAGCAGAGTAGAGGAGCAGCACAGTCAAGCTGGAGCCTGCAGGAGACCGGGGTACATTATGGAGATTCCTATGATGACATTATCAGGATTCCTAACACTCCCCAGAGTGCAGTGTGTGTTTTTGTGTGAGTGTGTGCGAGTTGTGTTTCTGAGTGAGACTACGCCTATTAAATCAGTGATGACATTTTCCCCCTTTTGGCTTCTATTCTACTGAAAAAACAAAACAAGGCACTGTTTGGCCGGCAAGAGAGAACGAGTGAAAAGCAGAGTGAGAGTGAGTGAGTGAGTGAGTGAGTGAGTGAGTGAGTGCGAGAGAGAGAGCGCGAGAGAGAGAGCGCGAGAGAGAGAGCGCGAGAGTGAGGGGGGGGGCGGAAGAGAATTTCAATTAGTTTTCTAATACTGTGAAAGCAGTGAGGGCCCCGAGCCCAAGTGATTTATCAAAGTTATGGCTCCCGCTATAATGAAGGCTCAGGCATTTTACCAGCCAAAATAAATAAATAACATGCACGTAAACACACACACACACACACACACACACACACACAAATAAATGATCTTAAACGGCCCGCCTGTTGTGTCTGCTGGGTCAGGCAGACTGCAAAACCGGTGCCGTGGAGACCTTCTCGCCTTAAAGCCTAATGATGTCTGGCCGTGTACTCTTATCCCAAGGTAATGATGTTTCAAGCCACACACACACACACACACACACACACACACACACACACCATCAAGTCCACTCCTTTTAATACACTTTCTCTATCACTCTCACGTGCAAGCGCACGCACGCACACACGCACACACACACACACCCCCCCTCTGGGGCGACAGCAGATATTTCTTTCACAGGTGATATTGCTTATAGTTGAAGCCTACTCGCACTTGTCAAATTAACTTCAAAGCTAATATGCAGCGCTCAATCTTTCACCGTCAAGATTTTTAGCACATCGTCCCTCGGCTGAGTGCGGGAATTTGCAGTCTGGGAGAAGCAGCTCTTGTAGACTAGGCTTAAACGTGTGATACATTTTTCACAGAATTTCCCCCTGTATGCCCTTTTCCTTTTTTCCTACAACAAATGGAAAAATACCACTGCACCGTCCCAAAAACAAAAGAAAAACACTCAAAACTGCATTTATCGTGTGTCAAACATGTCCACTAAATGCTGAGACTTATCCTGTGTGTATAGCGTGCTGATAAAGAAGGGAGTTTTTGGCAGGGAGAGGTGTGATCAATCTATTGTCTGGACCGCTGCGGGATTCGGACTAAACAAGGACAGTTTTGTCTTTTGTCCCTCCACATTTTCCTCTCTGTTTTTTGCTCCTGATCACTATAATTGAAAACAAAACAGTGGCTGTAAGCGCAAGATGAAGTGTTCGAGCTGTCTGACCGACTGAACGCAAGAAGAAAAAAGGAAAACACGTCATGCTAACAAGGCTTTCTGACCCCTTTCTAACCATCTCTACCATTTCCTGTGCACATCTGTGTGTACATGAGCTGTAAATAAGTGAGAATGAGACACTTGTAGAGCTTTTCCACCTCGCCAAGAGTACAATTATCGGAGGAAACACTAAACATTTGTAATTGTTCCTCATTTTTGGTATGACAATGGTCAAATTTAAAGGAAAGCCCAAAAATTACAAGTTTCGGCCCTCAAAAAGCCACATTGGTCAAATTCTAGTGCACAAGTGAGTCAGTGTGAGTACATGTGAGATTTTCTGAGCGTTATCAAGAGGAAACACACAGCATCTGGTGCCTGTTATGGTACCTCAGAGCCCGAGAAAATGAGCCTTTGCATGTTTCCTGTGGGTCACAAATCACCAGTTCAACACCCTCCACCTTCCCTCTTTAACCTCTCTTCCTTTTCCATTTGAATCTTTTCCCTCCTCTTTCTGTCACTCGTCTTCTTTCAGCCCATCACTTATCCTCGTCCCCCGGCGTAGGTGTGTCTCTGCCTGATTACAATGTGTTCTCCCTTCTAGGAGCTGGTTTTGTTAAAATCTCAAACCACGATCCTTGAGTAATGTCCTGGAGGGTCCGCCACAAACTGAGCAACGGTGAGGTTTAAATAGCTTCGTTGTACCAGTTTGGTTTTGGTTAGTGTTGTTAGGAAGGTTATAAAACAGTTGAGTGATTAATTAGGGTTAGGGCTACAATTTCACATGCTTGTGTTACCATTTTTAGTTAATGTTTCATGCTAATTACGGGTATTTTTGGAATCTTTCTTTATATGACAGGGAAGCAACAAGAGCAACAACAGGAGCACAAGAAATACTGGGGGTGGTTTGAGGCTGCAATACGTAAGTACGGCTGCAAGCACTTTTTCCTCAAGACAGCGTGAAAAAGTTTAGAGGCCTTGTTTGAATATAAGGTTATGGCTCATAGTATGAGCCACACATATACGTACCCAGACACACAAATGGCGGCCCACCATGAAAGCATCCATGATTTCTTAATAGTTTGCGGATATTTGCTGAAACCCAATCCACTTAACAACATAGTTCTTTTCCCACCTCTAAAAATGGACCTGAACTCAAACACAGACCCTGTTTAGTCAGGGTGAACAGAGCCCTGGAGTGTTTACCCCCTTGGTGCGGTTCTTTTGGGCTGTTGTGAACGCCGGACTCGGACTCTGGTGCACACCAAACAACCGCACTCTGGTCAGCCAGATGTGGTCTCGGACCACTGTCAAGTTAACTCCGGAGGGGTTCATTTCTGGTGTGAACACCATTTGAACTAATCACAGGAAACTACCATTGTATGTGTCATCTAAAATAGCACAAATTTATTATTAATGTACTATTTAATGCGTAATTGTTGTATTTATAATATTTCATATTTATCAGAATACGTTTTATACATTTGCCAATTTACCTTGGTAGTTATTAAAAGAAGGTGAGGAGTTTGACTGGTGCGGTACACCTGTCAAACAGTGAGGTGATTTCATGATGATAATGGAGAATAGAAATATTACAATCAAAATCCATCCATCCATCGTCAACCTCTTATCCTGCGTACAGGGTTGTGGAGCCAATCCCAGCTGACATCGGGCGAAAGGCGGGGTACACCCTGGACAGGTCGCCAGTCCATCGCAGGGCCACACATAGACAAACAACCACTCACGCTCACACTCACACCTAAGGACAATTTAGGGCCTCCAATTAACCTAGTCCGCATGTCTTTGGACGCTGGGAGGAAGCCCTGGAGAGAACCCACGCAGACATGGGGAGAACATGCAAACTCCACACAGAAAGGCCGGGGCAACCGGGGTTTGAACCCACAACCTTCTTGCTGTGAGGCGACAATCAAAATATGGAAAGAAAAAAAAGAAATACTAAAAATACTAGATTATTCATTCATTCACATGCGTGACCTAAAGTCCGGTGATTTGCACTGCCGAACCACACCAATATAAACCTGATGGGGCTCCATGATGATATCCAGGTAGAAAGAGTGTGCTGTCTTTTTCCCAGCTGATTATATGACCAATAATTAAACGCCATTTCCATCACATGGCTTTTATTTACACTTTCTTGGGCCGTTTGAGTTTCTGCCTTTGTGAATGCAAACTGGACCAGCTGGAAAATTGAAGCAATCATTCTCGCGCTTGTTCGATTCAGGAACCGGACCTTTAGGTGTGAACGCCCTAAGAGTAAAGAGAAGGAGGGGAAGAAAACACCTTTCTTTCATTTCCACCCATCAATTCTAATACACTGGGTTACTAAGTGATGTTTGTTCATGTTCTTGTGCATCTGTTGAACGTGCTGAATAATAGTGAGTCATCTATCTGTTTACACCAGTTTACTTTGTTATATGTTGATCATGTTTCCAAATTGGATTAGTTATATGTATTCATTATATGTTATTACATAAGAACAAACTGATAAACAATTAACCAGTTACCAAAATCAATTTAAGTCTTTTTTAAGCTAAAATTCCTTAATTCTAGCTTCTTAAATGTGATGATTTGTTACTTTTTTCACGTCATAATAAACTGAATATATTTACGTTTTGGACTGTCAAAATAAGCATTTTCACGACATGTTTTTTCACTATTTACCAACAATTCATAGATCAAGTGGTTAAGCCATTTGTCGAGAACATAATCAATTATGAAAATAATCTTTATTCACAACCCAACATCACTGTATTTAGAGTAACCTGATTTTAAAGATCCAAGTAATTGTCTGCACCCTACTGATAGATATGCAATTGATATTTTTAGAAATTTGTGTTGTAAATAATTTGATGTGTACATACTGATACAATTAATGGTAGGGGTCGACCTGGGATCCACACCAGGTGAAGCATGTGTAAATGTCACATGCTGAGTGTTGATGCTGACAAACACATGATGTTGTAACACTGTGGCTGTGCTAAAAAATAAAAATCTTCTATTCAGTGTGGAGGGCACATTTTTTCTGGATATTACTTATTGATTCCTGAAAACAAAGTTTGGACTCACTGCAATTTTCGTCTACATTGTTGTCAGCACATTTAAAAGTGGTGTTGGGCTTCACAAAAGAAAGGCAGAAAGCACTGAAAAGCAAACCTGCAGTGGAGGAAACTGAGGCCTGTGCAAACCTCTCAACAGCCGCACACATCTCTGATTTGTTCAGTGATTCAAATACAGCCGGGGTGTTGATGCCTGTTTTCACCGTTTTGCAAACAGTCGACCAGTCAGAGAACAGAGGAAAAATGGGTATATCATCTACTTAGCCAAATTAAGGAGAAATAAAGTTAAAGTTGACTGGCCCCAGAAACCGTGTCAACTGAAAATGACAGTGGAAAGAGCATACCACTTGCTACTGGTTGGTTAGAGCAAAACACAAAAACCCACAACCTCTCATCCTAACAAGAAATTGGCTATTATGAACACAGAATGCTACATCATGCAGTGTTTTCAAAGCTGTATTTTTAATTTGCTAAAAATGATGGGTGTTTTTCTTTTCATAAATAATACAGCATGGATCGAAACCTAAATTGTACATGCGCCAGAATCGATAAGCAGACTTGTAATCAATTAAAACCTATATCTGACCCAATCATTTCTTTAGAGTACAGCATCTGTGAGAGTGTGTGTGTGTGTGTGTGTGTGTGTGTGTGTGTGTGTGTGTGTGTGTGTGTGTGTGTGTGTGTGTGTGAGTGAGTGAGTGAGTGAGAGAGAAAGTGAGTGTGTGTGTGTGTGTGCGCGAGAGTGTGTGTGTGTGTGTGTATTTAGAGAAGGGAGAGTGAGGAGCAACATGTCAGGACTGGAATCTCAATAGACCTCCACTGAGTCCTTCCTGTTCCCTTTTTCCACACACACACACACACACACACACACACACACACACACCAATTGTCGGGTTGCAGATGTATTTGCCTCATGCATCAAACAATGAACAATCAGTCTTGGTTTTGAGCTGAAAGGCTTCAGGCCACAGGATACTGAAAATGCCCCGTCTACATCTCAATCCCTCCGTCTGCAGCACCGAATCAACGGTGACCTCTTAAGACTAAATTTCACCCTTCGCCCTCCCTCCTACTCCTGCTCTCCTCTGCTAACCATTCGTCATCTCATCCTGTGTGTGTCCTGGGTGTCTTCTGCCCAATAATGACGCATTGAGACAGACAGAAATAGACCCTCCGGTTCAGACAAGCTCTCGAGACGTCTTTTCTGCCTGCCCTGGCTCACTCTTCCTCCCTGCACCGCTCTCCGTCTCCTTCTCCTTCTCTCTCTCTCTCTCTCTCTCTCTCTCTCTCTCTCTCTCTCGGTCGATCAATAACAGCCTAAGGACTCAGACAGCCTCCCTTGGTAGTTTGGACTTTAAACACAGAAGACGTACAAGAGACCAGGCGAAAAAACAGAGTAAAATAGATGGGGAGAGTAAGAGCAGACAGCGGCCACAGTGTTGGAAAGAGAGGACGCAGAGGGGGCACGCTGGAGTGAAGCAGGCATCCAGGAGACTGTGGTTCAATATGAGGACACTTTTGGAAATTCTTTGTTCTCATTTTGCAAAGAGAAATCACATTGTGCCAAGAAGTTATGGTTTCTGAATACTTTCCATTGCAACTGTCCACATTTTCTGTGTATCATAAAATCCTGACTCAGATTTGCAGACGTTTGGATGCAATTTGATATACTGTGTGCTGATGTGGCTGAGCAACAGGGCTGGGATAGTCAAGTCTTCATAATAAAACAGGGCTGCTACTAATGATTATTTTCATTATCATTTAATCTGTCAAATGTAATAAGCAAAGAATTGGGAAAGAAATGCTTGTCACGGTTTCCCAGAGCCAAAAGGGTGGGTTCTTGAAATTGCTTGTTTAGACATACAACAGCACATGACTTAAGAAAAAAAAGCAGCAAATCATCAGTTTTAAGAAGCTAGAAAGAGAGCCCTCGCTCCTATTCCTGTTCCAGCTTAATATTTGAAGTCTTTTATCAAGCGAAATGTTCAAACATTCCAGGTTCTCAATGGTGAATATTTGCTGCTTTTGTATAATATATATATATATATATATATATAAAAATCATTGTAAATTAAATATCTTTGGACAAAACAAGCAACTTAAAAAACATCCCCTTGCGTTCAGACATTTTATAGAGGAAATTATTAATTGCTTAATGAAAAAAGAGACATTTTAAATCAATGATAAAAAAGTAATCATAGCTGCTGCCCTACAATTCAGTCATTCCAAAAGAAAGAGACTCTAAACATAAAATGCAACAAAAATGTGAAATGTTGCCTCTGTAATTGTAAAAAATAATAATAAAACGCACTAATAAAGACTTCCAGTCGTTCTTTGCTATTTTAATTTAGGAATCCTTCTTAATGGACTCAAACTGCGAATTAAATAGGGCTGCAGATAACAAATTACTTTCATACATTGATTAATCTGCATATTTATTGTCTTGATCAATTGATTGCCCTATATACCAAAAAAAAAAAAATAAAAAAAAAAAATCATAATACTGAAACCCCAACTTGACATCTTTAAATGTCTTATTTTGTTCAACCACCAGTAAAAAAAAAACTTAAGACATTCAGCTCACTATCATCTAAGTGTGACTATGAAAAGCATCAATTTTCTTAGTTTGAGAAGCTGGAATAGGAGAACGTTTGGTCACTAGTTGTGCCAGGTCTCGATTTAAACAACATAATTCAAAGTGTTTCTTTACCTCAACCCAATAAGGAAACCTTCTTATCTTATGGTGGCTGTGTTTAGTATGGTTTCTTCAGCCCCAGTCACAGGCAGACAGTAAATTAGTAGTAAGTATTTTGTAGTTTCAGAGCCCCTGCAGTCACTATCAAAGTGTTCAGACGAGCTGCTCTCTGCATGCAAGGTGTTCCACACAAAAAAAGCAAATAAGTTTGCAATGGCAAGTAAGAGTTACCGTGTTGACCATAACTAAAGGAACGTGTGAAAACTTAGCTTATGCCATGAGTACAAAAATAACGTATGGTTCACTGCATTTCAGCACAACAACACCGCATCCTTTCCCGTGACTACCCAACACGGAAAAGAAGCAAACAAGAGAAGAATGCCTCGGACAGAAGTGTAGCCCACGGCTCGAGTTGGACTTTACAGCACAGAAATGGACAAAAACAAAGAGAGGGTAGAGGGAATGAGAGAGAGAGAGAGAGAGAAAGAGAGAGAGAGCGAGTGAGAGAGAGCGAGAGGGGAGGGAATCCCCCGAGTGCAAAGCTATGTTCAGCAGGAATGTTCTGCCGCCTGTTCTCTCATGTAACTTGACTGGCAACAGCCCAGAGAGCTGTCTGACAGAGAGGGAGGGAGAGATGTGGAGAGTGTTAGATAGATTTGGTGAGAGGGAGGATGGGTGGAGGTGGGTTTGCACAAGTAATCACAGATCACTTTTCATGGTCTCGCAATTTAAAGTTATGTATCCCTGATTGTATTGGTTGATATGACGACATAAGATTCACTGCCAAAAGGTACACATTTTTTCACACTTTTGATACCAAGGTACCAATCTCGTTAAAGCTGCAAATCAATGAACATGACTGCTTTGTGGTAATTTATACCTGTGTTTTTGCATCAATGTGATAAAGTAGCTTCATTTGTAAGTTATTTCGATTAGCTAGACTGGGGAAAACATACATTCTTGTCTAATATTTGATCTAGGACTGCAATTAAGAAATACCTTCATTACCAATGAATCAGCTGATTGGTGTCCCGATTGATCGATTAATTGTTTTGACTATAGGTTAAATCTTCAAATTGCTTGTTTTAGCCAACCAACACTGCAAAATCCAATTAATTCCAATATAACAAAGAAAAGCATCAAAGGCTAACATCTGAGAGGATGGAATGAGCAGATATTTTGTATTCTTGCTTGGAAAAAAGACTGAAATGATTAATTTATTATGAAAGTAGTTGTTGATTCATTTTCTGTTTATTTTTTTGGTTCCAACAGATTAATTGAATTGAATTGTTTCAGCGGACATTTTTACTTCTGATTTTGAAGTAACTTCATTTGTCAGCTAGATTTGGCAAAAAAGGACATTGGTGTCTAATATTTTATCCATACAAATATACATGTATTAGATCATGATTTTTATCCATTTGGCTATATAAAATGTTATCCATATCACCCACTCCTAATCTGTGAAATATGAAACATCCACTTCCTGTATTTAATGCCCATCATGTGACCAAAACAACGGTTAAAGTGGAATGGATCGGCTCTATAGAAAAGAAAATTCATCCCCAACCTCGGTTTATCTTTGGGTTTAAGCCAGATCACAACAAATAACTACAGATTCTTTGTTAAGTTTGCCTTTGGGTTGTAGCTTTGCCCCCAAAGTAATAAACAAGTGATTATTAACTGCTTGTTGTACATAAAAAGGACCACAGTAAGTGTTAAGACTGTAGGTGTGAAAAATGACACTCAGCAATTTAAAAAAAAAAAAAATACTGCACTGAAACCAATTATGTGAAAGTGTATGCTAAGCTGCAAAAAATAAATCCAATAAAACAATCTGCTGTAGTTTCCTCTAGCAGAGACAAATAATCATGATTATAAGTGTGAACACAGTAGTAAGAAAAATACAGTAATCAGAGTCCTTTTTCATAATCATGCGGCCATAAAGGAGAGGGGATGTGAGCCAGAAAGCAAGGAGGTGGAGCCTTAGGTTATTTGAGGTAACTCAACCTGGTAGCCCTGTGTGTGTGTGTGTGTGTGTGTGTGTGTGTGTGTGTGTGTGTGTGTGTGTG
>NC_060160.1:10993810-10998298 GCF_021292245.1 Micropterus dolomieu | reverse complement strand
CTGTGAAATATGAAACATCCACTTCCTGTATTTAATGCCCATCATGTGACCAAAACAACGGTTAAAGTGGAATGGATCGGCTCTATAGAAAAGAAAATTCATCCCCAACCTCGGTTTATCTTTGGGTTTAAGCCAGATCACAACAAATAACTACAGATTCTTTGTTAAGTTTGCCTTTGGGTTGTAGCTTTGCCCCCAAAGTAATAAACAAGTGATTATTAACTGCTTGTTGTACATAAAAAGGACCACAGTAAGTGTTAAGACTGTAGGTGTGAAAAATGACACTCAGCAATTTAAAAAAAAAAAAAATACTGCACTGAAACCAATTATGTGAAAGTGTATGCTAAGCTGCAAAAAATAAATCCAATAAAACAATCTGCTGTAGTTTCCTCTAGCAGAGACAAATAATCATGATTATAAGTGTGAACACAGTAGTAAGAAAAATACAGTAATCAGAGTCCTTTTTCATAATCATGCGGCCATAAAGGAGAGGGGATGTGAGCCAGAAAGCAAGGAGGTGGAGCCTTAGGTTATTTGAGGTAACTCAACCTGGTAGCCCTGTGTGTGTGTGTGTGTGTGTGTGTGTGTGTGTGTGTGTGTGTGTGTGTGTGAATTCCCCTCTACCCGGTGTCATATTTATACGCCTCCTGATACTGAGGTCAAAGCAATCACTTTGCTAATACGCTGACATATGGACATGCTGCACTCGCATTATCCCACCCAATCCCATCTCTCACACACACACACACACACACACACACACACACACACACACACACACACCTGCACAGCATGACATAATCCTTGCTGTATGATGATGTCAGATTACTGATGTGTCCCAACAGTTCACTTAACACGCTGAAGAAAAAAAATCACCAAGAGGGAAGGAGTGAGAGAGAGGAGAAGGAGGAGGATGAAGAGAAGGAGGACGAGACATGATGCAGAGTTTGGGGGCAATTAAAAGGCTGGGTAACGAGGCTAATGAGCAGACAGGTGGCCCCATTACAGAAGCAGCCGCACATACTCATTAACACCATCATGCACACAAAACCTCCCCTCTGGCTTGGATTAGAGTGTGCGTGAGTGTGTGTGTGTGTGTGACCCCCCTCTTTCCCCCTTAATCAGTCGTCACATACGAGACTGGAGGCAACAGGGTGTTTTTGTGTATGTGCATTGTGCTTGTGTATGTGTGTGTCTGGAGGCGAGAGTGTGAAATTGGAGTGATAAGGCAGTTAACATTCAAACTTCCCCACCTGCCCTGTGCACCCCACCAACACACACACACACACACACACACACACACACACCCCAACGCTCGTTTCTTTCACTCTGCTCTTGCCTCTCCACTCCTGCGCTACATGTGTACGTGTGTGTATGTGTGCCAAAAAGTAGCCATTTGTTTGTATGAATAAAGAAGATAATGAGATGTAGCAGTGGTGACTTCTACATGCATGTGTGTGAAAAAGACAGAAGGGAGAAGCAAGCCTAGTATATTGCTTTTTTTAAAAACCAAAAAACACTCTTTCAAGGTAGTGTCATGTGTTTGCCCAGGAAAGAGAAATAAACAGGCTGATGTGGCTGTAATTACACAGACACAGATTGGTATGGTGATGCTTTATGTTTACCCAGGGGAGCCTGGGTCTCCTTGAAAAGTAAAAGCGAGAAAGTTTTTACAAATTCTCAAGCAAACGAGACACAAAGTGGCAGTTGGGAAAGAGCCAGAGAAGGAGGCAAAGAAAAAGAAATAAAGATATAGAAGTGGTGGAAAGGTAAAGGCAAGATGGAGAGCTGGGGAGAAACGGAGAAGCAAGCGATTACAGCAGCCTGGTGACATTTGGAGGATACGCCTGTAACATCAATGGAGCTTGTATGGGTAGTGTGGTAGTTATTATCTTTTGTCAAAGAAAGCAGAGAAGGGAGAGGGGTGAGGGGCAGCCAGTCAACCAGTCAGTCAGCCAGGCCTGGAGACAGGCCTAGAGACAAGCCTGGGGCTGGGATTTACACTCTCCGGTCCGGGAACTGCAACCTCACCCTGGGGAATAGGGACGGGACAATTGGTTCTTTAAGAATGGAGGGAAAAGTGTGAAGGGAGAGGAGGGAGGGTTGCATATGAGTGATGTATATGTGTGTGTGTGTGTGTGTGTGTGTGTGTGTGTGTGTGTGTGTGTGTGTGTGTGTGTGTGTGTGTGTGTGTGTGTGTAAGGGGTCCTCCAAGCCCAATTAAGCCTGACTGCATGTCGGAGGGCTGTGCCAAACATGCCCCACCTGTTTAGAGGAGACCAAGGGGCTAATGAGCACTGCCTGGAGGGGGAATAGCACAACCGAGGAAAGAGGAAAAATAGGGAAAGAAAATTCCTGGGACTGAATGAAAAAGGATGACATTCCCCAGTTTTTGTCCCCCTGCCTTCTCTCTCTCTCATTATGCAGCTGCAACTCAGTGGCACAATGTCAGAGGGATTTCACAGCTAAAATTAGCCTTTGTTATCATAAGCAATCATACGGCACAGGCAAGATACATGTGACAGGGCGGTGTGCGCACTCACACTCTAAAACACACAGGGCCTCCAATCAGCCAGACAAAAACAAGCAGCCAAGAAAATGAAAACCAGAAACGGGTGGAGAAGCAGGATAGCACAAAGAAGGGGGCATAATGAAATAATGAGAGCCAAACATTGTGCAACAGGAGCAACAACAGTTTGTGAGACAGAACGCCTCTGTGTCATGTGTATGTGTGTCTTTGTAAGTGTGGGTGCGTTTGGGTGAAAGAAGCCCATTGTCTGACAGTGTAACTCAAGCTCACAGGCCCCAGCTTTGTGGCATCCTTCCTTCCCTCCTTCCTTCTGTACTCATTTACTTGTTCTTCCACCTCAATTTGACCAGGCTCAGTTTCTTTTGCGAGGAATATAGTTCGACACCTTGGGGAGACGGCGCTCATTCCTTTTCTATGCTGTGGCTTCGATGAAAAGTTTATACCAACTTTCACATCTGTTTGGTTAATATAAAGCTCACAGTTGCTAGCTTAGCTTAGCATAAAGACTGGAGAAAGGGGGAACAGCTTGCCTGGCTCTGTACAAAGATCACAAAATCCACACCTCTAAAAACTCACTAATTAACGCGTTAGCTATATTTGATAGTGCAACGTGTTAATTAGTAAGCTTTAGATGTGCTGGTGTGCAGACTGTGTTACCTTTGTGCACAGCCAGTCTAGCTGTTTCTCCTTGTTTCCAGTCTTTACGCAAAGCTAAGATAACTGGCTGTTTTCTTATATTTACCCTACAGATGTGTGGGTGGTATCTAGCGTGTCATCTAGCTGTTGCGAATTGTCAAACTGTTCCATTTAAGTTATCAACTGACCTTTACACATTCCGGTGATCAGGGCAGTGAGATGAATTTAATTGCTTATTTGATCTTTTCACACTAGATCACACAAACACATATAGGCTAGCGCTACACTCCACACACAGACACACACAATCAACTGGCAGCTGCTAACCCTGAGATTAAGGCCAGTGTGACAGACGTGATTTCAGGCTACATCTGTGGCAGAGGGAGAAAGAGAGCAGAACAAACAAACGTAGAGTAACATGCAGCTAACATACACTGAGCAAAAAAAGTGGAAGAAGAAAAGAAGCAGAACCAAACCACGCACCATCTGTCCGGTGCATATTGACTGTGCATTCAGAGATTCAAAAGGCTGTTAATTCCACACAAAATCCAACGAAGGACACCTAGAAATGCTGTTATCAAACAAGCTTTTAATGACAATGAGAAAGAGAAGACAAGATGTTTCACTGGCTGGAATACAGACACAGACTAAGTCCCCGCCCTTTTTAATGTTCCTGTCTATGGCTGAAAAGAAGAAAGGGATTTAAAAAAAACAAACAAAAAAAAACAGATGTTGTGTTTGCGTTTGATGCAAGCAGGCTTTTAGTATAAAGAACCTGGCCTTTTGGTCATAGCTAAAATTGAATTAGATCTCCATTTAGCCCGCCACAAACAGCTCTGCTCCGTCAGCGCCCATGTTCTCCTCCACTGTCAGCTCTCACTTCCCCTTTTTTTTCTGAACTCTCTTCTTCTGTCCTTGTTAAACCATTGCGAATGACACCGGAAATAATTGAAAAGCCTGCTCAGTCCGCAAAACTTCAAACCTGCTTTTCAAGAAAGGCATGAGGGGAGGGTGATAGAAAGAAGAGCAGCTGAAAAAGAAAAGTGAGGAGGAGGGGTAAGATTTTCTTTTGGGTGGGGGAGAGTGAGCTGCTCATTGATATGACAATTTGATTTTCTGGGCTCTGGTGTGAAGCAGCTTAAGAGGGCATCCCTCTATTATAAGGGCTGTGACATCTAGCCTCTTCAGCTCTTGAGCCTACACACACAATAAATAAAAAAACTGATATTATATATATATATATATATATATATATATATATATATATATATATATATATATATATATATATATATATATATATATATATATATATATATATA
>NC_060160.1:10974430-10993790 GCF_021292245.1 Micropterus dolomieu | reverse complement strand
TATATATACACACACACACACACACACACATACATATATATACACACACACACACACACACACACATCTAAGTACATGTGTTTATTTCACTGTGTGTGTCTGTCCCAGGCAGACTTTCCCCTGAGTTTCCAATCTGGGATCACATGCGGGGGAATGTGAAGTCGGAGCAGCTGTTGGTCTGGCAACGCTCCTCGCCAACCAAGCGGGATAGAATCTTACCAAGCGTTGGCACCCCGACATTCAACACAGCAGGGCACAGGGTACATGCAGGGTGCATGTGTGTGTCAGCTTCAGTAACCACTCATGTTGTCAGGAACTATTAAGCATTTAGCTGAAGGCCCCACCCACAATGATTTAGTCAGAATTCAAAAGCAGAATAAAATTTAAATGCCTGTATTTGGAGCATTTTAACATCAATAAATCAGTGCTAAATTAATTTTGAGCCTGGCAGCCTCTATCGGCATCTACAGTGCCTTTTACAATTTGTGCCACCTGGTTGGATTTGGCATGAAATCTGCTCATTTGCCTTGAACTGGCATAAGGGCTGCTGTTCTTCCAGCACAAACTGAGCTCAAGCTTTCTGATTTTTCACCCAATGGAAGCAATGGAAAAAATAGCAAGTGAAAGGCTAATGGAAAGAACATATACATCACAGCTGACGTGTTTATCCTCACCAACCAAGCGGGATAGAATCCGTTTGATTATTCAGTAAAATGAAAGTAAACAGAGGCCAAGGGTCAAAGCTCCAGAGAGGCAAGAAATATTAAAATTGGGTAAATAAATGTTCACTTTTATGGGCATGTATGATACACTAATTCTCTGAACAGAAATAAAAAGTTGTTTTTAAGAAAGGAACAAGATCAGGTGAATACAGGGGACTGAAATAGGGTGTAGCATGTGTTTGTCTGAGGTAATGGACGTCAAAATTTGTGCAAAGCTTCTGAAAAAAATGCTAAAAGGCCGGTAGGAACATTTGAAAAACAAGTAGAAAGAATACTTCTGGTTCATTATAAAGGTCTTGTTTTCACCACCTGCTGTTTGATTATCTGCTAACAGACCTTTTTTTTCCCCCCCAGTGGAAGACATTTTCACTTTTCTATACATGAAAAGCACAGCTAAAACAAATTTAGTTAACAATGGCTCAGTTGTCCAAGTAATTCACGACATGTGGGCCGCCATGCACAACACCAGGATCATGGATGTGGCTCACCCAAATGTAATGTAATTTCCCTGCTACAACAATCCAAACTCTCTGCTGTGAAAAAGGGCTACTGAGATTCAACGTCATACCTGTGGCACTCCATTTAAGCGGGGTTTCCTGCTATGTAACAAGAAGCATGTCTGCAAAAGCAATGGGGCACAGCCAGACTGATTTACTGGTTCAACTTTGACCTGCTGTTTTTGCTGTAGTTTTTCTGCGCAATGGGGATTTATTATTGACATTTTGGGTACGCTTACTTAAATTAGATCATCTATCCTAGCCTCGCTGGTTTCTTGCCATGTCAGACTTTGTTGTAGCAATGCAAACGAGCACCCACATCTTAGCAATTACTCTGATGAGTGCAGTGATCGCAAATGATACCCAAGTTATATTAAACTAGATTGAGCTTTAAAGAGTTAAAGACTGTATTACACCATAGAGTATGACTAATTGTCAGTCATAATGATTTACTCTTGGGCTTTGGAGCGGATGTCAGTCAATGGAATGTCTACAACTAATAGTGTGTGTGTGTGTGTGTGTGTGTGTGTGTGTGTGTGTGTGTGTGTGTGTGTGTGTGTGTGTGTGTGTGTGTGTGTGTGTGTGTGAGAGAGAGAGAGTGTGTGAGAGTGTGTGAGAGAGTGTGTGAGAGAGAGATGCAGCACATCCTACCCTCAACAAGGGGTAACAAAATATGATTCTGTCTCTCTGGACGATATCAAAGACTGTTTTGTAAATAAATTCATGTGCACAGAAGAAACACGTACTGACTAGCGCCTGTGCGTGCACATACAGACACACACACGCACATATACACACAGCTAAAGAGAGTCAGGCTGAATCCAAGACAATCCCAAACAAATCCTTGGATCAGATGCTCTGGTAGGGGGTACAGGAGGGAAGAAAAAGAGGTTAGACTGTGCTTGAGAATGGCTGATTGTGTCTAAAAGGTCAGAGTTAGAGTGTATCTGTTCATGTTCTGGTCACTACAGACAGACAGAGTATATTATGGCTAAATCTCACAAGGGACCATGTGCCAGGGGAACAATACACTATGCAAACGAAGCTCCTCCATATGGTGGGAGTCAACTGAGCGCTCAACACACACACACACACACACACACACGCACACGCACGCACGCACACGCACGCACACGCACGCACACGCACGCACAGAAACATGTCCATGTTGAGGAGCCAAGTGCTTTCCCTCATTTTAATGCTAAATCTGCCAAGCCTTGTAACAGCTACCTCTGCTAAGTCCGCAACGAAGAAGAAAGGGAAAGCGACTAGAGGAAAACAGGATGAGCAGAGAGGACAAGAGATGGATAGGCAGGGAAGAGCTCAATAGAGGTAATAAGAAAAAACAGCCAACATTGTCTTCTGCTCCTCCTGATTAACATTCAGTAACAACCGGAGAACAGTTAGTAGTCGGGCCCTTATCAGAGCCTGCTTGCATACCTCCCACACTGGGTCACCATGCTGAAAGCTCACTGTGTCTTTTTCCCATGTCTTCCCACTGCCTATTATCTGTTAATCCACCCACACTGGTTCATCCCAGAGTAACGTTAGGAAACGTTATTAACTGCTGAAAAAAGATCGACCTCGAGACACGTGGGGAAAGCTAATCACCCAAAAGCCTGCAGGACTCGTCTGTTCATCTAGCCTACGCCGCATCGTCTTGCCTGACAGCGCGGCCAGTCTGCCTACACAATGCTTTGGACAGTGACCCCATGAGTTCACAAACCTGTCCCCAGGGGAGTGATGGTGGGACAGAGGGATGAGGAAGAAATAGAAGGGATTGGAGGAGTAAAATATAGACTTCTGTAGAGGTCAGACATGGTTTTGCGTTGAGAACATCTACCAAAGAGATACTGCTGTAACATAGGTATTTTACCAACCCTGTAGTTTATTTCGCAGCATTTAACCTCCAGGATACCACCAGCAGCTGACAGGAGCTTCAAACTCGCCAACATAAATCCTTGTTAAAAGTAAATAAAACCATCTGTAAAGGTTGGAGGTAGCCACCGCTTCCCAGCGGGGAGGGGGGTTAGATTCTCCCTTAAAGTTTCAGTGGAGAATATGCCACTAGAATGTGTGTGTGGATCTTTGTACTGTGTGTGCTGGAAAGAAAAAAAGGTATGCAGTAGTAGAATGATGATCCTGTGATTTCCCCTGGGGCCACATCTGCCCTCGTTGAGCAGGCCGCCTCTAAAAAGCTCCATCTGACATTCCTGGCGCATTCCGCCAGCATTCATCACCCGCTCCAAAACCCCTCCCCTCAAAACCCCCACTCGCCCCTGCTGTGTGCACCTCTCCCCCTCCACTTCCACTAAAAATCTCTGAAGCTAGATCCAGAAATGCGCAGAATGTGTGCTGTGAGACTTACCAGAGGCAAGGCACGATTCCTCCATCCCTCCCTCCCTCTCTGCAGCACAGGGGTCATTGTTCATCCTCCTCTGTTCATTCCTCATCCATCGCTCACTCCATCTCTTTTCTCTACCTCTGCAGGGATTTGTGGCTATCTAATAGAGGCATCTACCATGTTCCACTAAGTACTGCCCATTATGTATGTGTGTGTGTGTGAGAGAGATCGGGAACATCTGTGCTGAGTGAGCGATGGGAAATGATGTTGCAAGCGCCAAGCCAGAAATATCAGTCACATTCTTGACATATCAACTTGTCCGACTGCATGCACACACAAGCATGCACGGCTGAGGAAGGTGGCGCTCAAGACATACCGACACCCACCAAACACGGCAGCGGCTCAGATTTTTTGTCACGCACCATAAATCACCCATCTTCTAATTGTCCCCGACTTCCCTGGTCTCTGACAATCTGCTCCTTGACAACCAGCCCATATAACTGACAAACGGTGCCCTCAACAACCGTCATCCTGGGAAACCGGGGCGTTTATCAGGGTCCTCCATCCCTTTTGGAGAGGTTTCTGCTTGGCAAACCCCCGGAAATTTTGATAAGGTGAAGTTGGGCCTGAAGCTCCATACTTAGCCACTGCTGTCAAACTCTGATTTAGCACCGCAGGTAATTGCACAGAGTCACAACGAAGCAGGCAGGGAGTGAGTTGAGAGGTGTGGGATGGGAAGGAGGGAGGGCAGGCTAAATTATGCTGAATAGCACTGCAGCGATATCCCCCTTTGCTGTTAAAACAATGCATCGCCTCCAACCACTTTTTATTGAGACAGCCGCATCAAAGCAAGAATAATGGATCCTTGCAGAAACCTCAGCTCGATAGTTGGAGAAACAAAGCTCTCATTGTAATCTCAGGCTCTCTCCCTCCTCTCGTGCATTCATCCCAGTGTTAATCCTTTTCACATTACTCTGACTCTACTGTAGGCCATTAGAAGAAGAGAATTAGAATTCTACTGTAGATTTCTAATCTGTTTCATTCCGTCCATGTTCAATCAGCACTTGGCAGCAGCATAAAAGAGAAAATACAAGAAATAAAGATGTTCAACCGACAGATCAAAGCCATACACAAACGTTAATTTGAAACAAACTCTAGCCGAGCTTGTGTCAAATATCAGACCATACCACTTCATATCGTACGTACAGTATTACTTTTTTGACTGATGCAATGACACCTGCAGGAATCAGGTATTAGTTTCTCTTGCTACCATTTTAGGTTCAAAGTTCTTAAACTTACAAAACAATGTCACCTCAAGGCCCATATAGTTATTATGGAACTTTTGATCATTTCACACACTTAACTATCCCAATGATGAAACTCATTTGCTCAGGTGCACAAAATACATAAAGTAAAGCAATAAATAAGGAACCATACCAGAGAAAAGCATCCACTCCTATAGTTGGAAGCTGCAGAACAGCTTCTGAATGGACCTTAGGGTGAGATTGTTTTCTCAATAAGTTAGGCTTATTTAAGTGTGTGCCTGTGTGCGTGCGTGTGAGTATTATCTGAGAATGGGAGGCGACTCATGCAAAACCCAGATGAGTTAATAATGCTGTTTGAGAATCCCTCTTCAAACACACACGCTTTCTCACAGACAAGTGCATCCTCTCACTCACACACATACTAGTTAGGTTTTCATTTTGACTGATAGTGTCAAATCAAATGCATATTCAGAATGGTACAGAGCACCGTCCAAACTGCGGGGGAACTTTTAATATCATTATTTTTTTTGTCAAGAAGTGCCAAGTGTGCTTCATCACCTAAAGCAAAAGGCTGATACATTTTCTGAAAGATTACCAGGCAGTACTTGCTTATTAATCAATACAATTTATCTTTCAATGCGTTTTAATTAAATTGATATTGACATTGGACATTGGGCGGCTGTGGCTCAGGAGGTAGAGCGGGTTGGCCGTTAATCGGAAGGTTGGCGGTTCAATCCCTGGCTCCCCCTGGTTGTGTGTCGAAGTGTCCTTGGGCAAGATACTGAACCCCGATTTGCCTCTGGCGGCTGTTCCGCCAGTGTATGAATGTGTGTGAATGTTAGTTTCCGTTTGAGCACTTAGGCTCAGTGTATGAATGTGTGTGACTGGTGAATGCAGATGTACTGTAAAAGCGCTTTGAGTGGTCGAAAAGACTAGAAAGGCGCTATACAAGTACGGAGCATTTACATTTGCATATTGAATCGTTATTTAGTCTAGAATCGTTGATCGTAGAGTCACTTCTGACTTTGACTTTGTACCTAATGCTTTCAGGATCAAATTATTGCTAACAGTATGGAGTACAGTCTGTGTCTCACAGAGAACAATCTCCCAGAGATGGAATTGATTTCTCCTCACATGTGATAGCTTGAGGTCTATATGGTGGACACTTGACTGCATGGTTAAAAAGAAAACGTGACCACAGACACAAAATTACAGGATGCTATTGACTTCAACTCTACAGATCCATAGCCACTGGACTGGAACCGGTCTGTAGAAGAAAAAGGCCAGCTGGAAAATAGATGGGGGACTGATGTATAGCATCTTCTAGGCACCAGGGGGCTTCGGTGATGATGATGAGCATAACGGATTTTACAGAGATTCCTGCATTGACTGTGGTGACACAGAGCAGTCCCAAATTTAGCTTTAAGGCAGGGTTCAGGGTTTTGTTTGCACTGCGTGGTGCAAAGAGGCCAAAGAGCATTTGTGTCTGAGTGTGTGTACAAAGAATATTGAGAAACCCAACAATAGATAGACATAATAAATACTATGGCTTAGATAGAAAGACCATAACCGATAAGAGAGTCCTGGTTTGTGTCAGACTTAAGTCCGCAACTTCCCCACGCCTAGTCTGTTCAGCTCATATATAAGGACAGGATAAGCCCAAAAATCCCCTAAATTTGAATAAAACACAATAAATTGAATCCTTATCTTGTCTTAAAAAAGTTAATGAACAGTATTAAAGAAGACACGGACATACTGGCGAATGGAAATTAAGAAATAGCTGTTCAAAGATTAATTTTGTTAAGATAGTTGCGCTTTACTGGAATACAGCTGAGAGGGTCAGCAAGGATTCAGTTGGGGAATGGAGAGGGGAGTGACACGATTCAAATTTAAATCCACTGAGCTACAAGGACACCTCAGCCTTAACAGCAGACATTTAGTCTGAGAACTTAGGCTCACTTGTCTGTACTGGGTGACTACTTTACTAATCACTCCTCCAGGAGACATTTCAAATGCTCTAAACTATCAGGCAGCCTGAAGCTTTTGAGCCACCAGCATACATTATGCATCATTCTCTGAGGATGGCAGATATAGCTGAAGGCCTTAACATAAGATTTTTGTGATGTGTGATACCTATCTGAGGGTGCCTTGCACAATGGCACCTACCCGCCAGGTTTGATTTCCTGGAGGAATATGACCACAGGCCTTACAGCTGAAAGACAGTTTTCCCATTTATTATAATTGTGGGCTCTTATGCTTTATTGGGTACCTTTTGGATTTGACATGTCTGTATTTATTAACCCGTTTTACACATTGTAATTAAAGTTTAATGTACATAGACTGACCAATAAGGGTAATTTGTTATACAGAAGTAGCCAATACAAAGCTTTATCAGAAGTACTACGAGATGCAGCTGAAAATATTGTTTATTGACTCAATAAATAGAAAATTAAAAGAGTACTCTAACAATTTAACATTGCACTAAAACACTGTCAGACTCACAGTGGACTATCATATTGGAGATATCCTTTCTAATTTTTATTTCACATTCCTCTTCCTTGTCAAAACCTGATGCCTCAGTTACCCACAATGCAACGCAACCATCGATAGTTCAGTCAAAGATAAGGGTGTGTTATGCTAGTAACGGCTAATGTAGTCACTCCTCATCTCTCAGAGCAGAGATGAGGAGTGGGGTACCGAGGTCTGGTAAGCTCAAGGCTTGTAAACAGATTGCCGCAGTTCCCCTTTAATTGGCAACTATTTTGATAATCAATGAATCCTTTTTAAGCACATACCTATTAGCCTAGTCTCAGCTTTCTAATGTGAGAATTTGTTGATTTTCATTGTCATATGTGATAATAAACTCTGGTCATTCTTGGGAGCAGGGAAAAGGGTAATCACATTTCATGCTGTGCCAAGGTTAGGCTGGAGCATACAATTAGCAGGAGTTCTTTATAAGAAGCTGATCAGAAACTTGACTGAAACACAATTCTGTGCCGTAGAATTTGTTAATATAACTCCATTCTAGCCATTCTTTTTTCCACTCTTTCTGCTATTTGACATTTGTATCTTACATTAGGAAACACTCAATATGATTATGTCTTTTGGTTACATATATAAGACCTTCAACAAATTGATTTCTCTCTTCTGACCTGCAGGGTACTCAGATTCTGAGTATGGGCTAATCATCTATGTTCCCCTACACCTGCTGGTATCGGAATACAGTCAGCATAAATGAAAAAAATCTGGGCTCATTTCCCAACCTTAAGGGGGAAACCAATTCATGTTCATATAGTATGAAAAAAGGTCCCACAGACTTGTCTTAGCGAGACGGTCTGTAAGGGTAAACATGAAATCTTAATTTGGTTTTGTCAGTGTGGCTGTGTTATTGTTACTTCACTGTGCTTGGGCTGAGTGTTTTCAGATGACTGCTGCATTACGTTACTCTGCTTACAGTCAATTGACTGACATTTGCAGGCAGACTGAAGTCTCTGCCAGGAAAGAGTCCTGTAAAAACACGACTGCACCTTACACACTTATAAATATATGTTTTCTTATTCTGGACGTGTGTTAGCCAGGATGGCACTGGATTTCAAGCTGTATTTTACAACAAGTCTATATTTTGAACAATGAGACAATTTTAAAATGTGAAATCCACTGCAGACTGTCACTTAAATACAAACTTGTACCAGGTTAATAAGGACAAATTCAACCTAGCTTTCATTTTGTTCAAGTTCCCTACAGCTAAAGAGACTGGAATCACTTGAAACCACACGCCTGAAAATGTTTGGATATCAAATAAGGTGTGGTGAGATTCACTGCACTCGCTTTTGGAAAACTAAAAATCCCCCAAAACCTCTCTGATACCTGTCGCTCTTTCCGGCTCCCAGACACACGCAAGCACAGAGTGAGTCAGGTCTGATCCAGTCTGATCCAGTCCCACGCCAGCCCACCATGCAGCGGAGGTCAAGGACACCCCATTGCAACCTCCACCTGTCAGCGCAGGTTGGCAGGGGAGGGATTATGGTGCGACACGGGGGACAGATTAAAGGGTGACACAAACCGAGATTTGGAGTGCCAATCTGCCAAGCAGCGGGGGATCCCCCCCGCTTTTAGAGCGCCAGTGGAAGAGAAGTGATCAATGTCACATGCACACACATAAAAAAACGCTCACGCACATAAGCTTGCACAAACTGTCACATATACACAAAGAGGCAGATGCTCAAACAAATGCCTTTCTACTGCAGATGTAATTTAATTTGAACCCTAGCTCTCAGTAATGTCCAAGCCTGTTACCTCAACAAACAGCCCTGAGTCACAGATAAAAAGAACCACCAAGTAATGCTGATATAAACTTTACTAACTTAGTAAATATTTATATATATATATCATTATTTTTTCTTTTAATTAATGGCTTTCCTTCTTCCTTTGTTTTGTAAAGCTCTGTTTTGAAAACAGCTATAAATGTGAAGTTCAGTGTAATTCAAGTCTTGCTGCTTAAGTAATTGCATATCAGTGAATACAAGAGGAAACTTTTCATTTCCCCTCTGCTGCTATCTGACAGCCTAGCGCAGCATAGAGCACAATCAGGGCTGGATGACACAGCATTAATGCTGGTTGTTACAAGGGAAAGCATTTCAGTGTAACAACTTTCACTATAAGGTGATTCTGCGTCCAAATGCTGACATCAGTGGAAAATGTGCACTACACACAGTTAAAATTTGCCACTTGGGGAATGCAAGGCTGTTGCTGTTGGAAACTGTTTAAGTTAAAAACACACACACACACACACACACACACACACACACACACACACACGAGTGAATGCACATGAGAGCGACAGAACAAAATCCAGACGAGTTAATAATGCTCTTTCAAAATGCGCACATGTGCATGAGCGAGCATATGCGCTTACACATAAATACTCATGACCACACACGCTCATGACCTCCATTCAACAAACACACATGCAGAGACACGTGCAGACACCCTGACTGTCCCAGACACAGATCTGTTGTTCTGTGCCCTTATCGTTTAAGACGTTCAGCTTTCAACAGGCCCTCATATTTCCTCTCTGCCTCTCGTTTAGTTCCTTGCGCTCTCTCTCCATCTCCCTCCCAGTTTTGCCACCATTCAGAAAAGCAAAATGTGAAAAACATGCTCGCCTCCAAATACTGATTTAATTAGCTGATTTAATTAACTGATTACTAAACTTCTATCTCAATGTAACCAACAGCAGCCAGCATTATTAATCTTCACAGCAATACTGCTGCACATCCCACTCACTGCTGAAGCTGTTGCATTGAAGGAAACACGACAGCTGCCCTACTTACACGCCACATGTATATACACTTACAATCAAACCACTGTAAAATTCAAATGCACTACTATCATATGTACCAAGTGAACATGTACGCACACACACACACACACACACACACACACACACACACACTCTACTACAGCATGCTTCAAGTCAGATAGGACAGATGCTGTGAAAAAAATAAGAACTTTGGTTCAGAAACCGTCCCAGTGGCGCCCATAAGCTGTCACTTCTGTTCTCCTGCTGTAATTAATTATGTGACATTGTGTGTGAGTAAGTGAATGCGTGAGTGTGTGTTTGTGCATCCAAGTCTCCACTGTCTGTTGTCTTACTCTAACAAAGGAAAGAGAGCAACCAAGTTAAATTAGCAAGTTTCATTCCATCAATGTTCATCATTATTTCATGGATTCCTGAATATTTTATATACAGTGAGTGTGTAGATGTGTGTGTCTTTGTGTATGAGTGTGCACATGTGTGTTTATGACTGTGCAAGTCTGCATACAGCAATTGCTGTATGGTGACTGTGTGTGAGTGTGTCTGTGTGTGCTGGGACATTAAGTATTAACTGAGCTGGGGGGCTCGGAGATGAATGTCCGGGTCCTCTACTATCCCAGCATGCTCCGCTGCTCTCCCGTCTCGCCTTTCCAGGATAGGAGCCTGGGGAGCTGTCAACACACACTGCACCTCTTTCTGTGTTTAAGTGTGGGCCTGTGTGCGTATGTGCGTGCGCACGTGTGTGAGTATTGTCTGAGAATGGGAGGCGACTCAGATGAGTTAATAATGCTGTTTGAGAATCCCTCTTCAAACACACACGCTTTCTCACAGACAAGTGCATCCTCTCACTCTCTCACACACACACACACACACAGACAAACAGGCACACATGGGACGCTGCTTTGCTCCCTCCCTGTATGACATGTTCTTATCTGTCCCCTCCTATTCCCTCGTCCTTTCGTTTCACGAGCGGTGGGGGGAAAAATGAAATGAGGAAAACACAGAAGAGAAGACAGATTGAGGAGAGATACGAGGGAGAGGAAAGAATGTGTCTGTTTCAACAGAGTGCTGACATGAAGCAGGTGTCGCTAGTAAATTTCTCAACTCCACCCCCCCCCCTCCCCCCAAACCCACTTTTTCTGCGCTTTTTACCTCAGCGCCCTTTGTTCCTCCACATTCGTTCTTCCTATCTGGGTCATCCTTTCTTCTGTTTCCCTACCGGTGTACAGCAGGTACAGAACAAGGAGAGAGAGAAAAATTAAGCATAAAAAAGAGGGACGAAAGGGAGCTTCTGACAAAATATCCGTGGAAGAGAGTCCAGCATCCCCCCAACTCTCCACGGCTCCCATCATCGACAGTTCTTTTACCAACTCCACATGCTGAGACAATTATATATCTGTGTGTCTGTGTTCTGGTTGCCAGCCTGAGAAGGAGAGCAGCAGACTCTGGCTGGCGTAGTGGTGATGGAAGCTAGATTGTTCTGGCTGCTGCTGTTATTGTGTTTCTGGTTAGTTAAAGTAAAAACTGAAGAAATAGACAAAGGAGAAGAAGAAGTGTGCTTGCTGCTTTCATGTCAGCATCAGTGGACCGATGCACTAGAGACCAGATTCTCTCTCACACACACACACACACATATATACATATATACACGCACTTAGAAGTGCAGGAGGAAGCAGGGCGCTGAGCTGAAAACATTGATTTTCAACAGATTGTAAAACTAAAGACCACTCAGGGGAGAGAGGGACAGACGGAGGGTGGAGGGAGGGATGGAGGGGGTGAGAGAGGGGGACAAGGACAAGAAGAAGGTAAATGGAGTAAAAAATTAATTGGAGAAAACAGACGAGTGGGCGGTGGAACGTGGAGCCTTTCCTGACTACACCAGAGCGCACCACAGAGCCAACACACACACATCCATACAGGTGCTGTTTCTGGGCTTGGCTCCGCTGCATAGAAGAGATAAGGGACTGGAGGGAGAGGGTGGCAGAAAAAAAACAAAAGGAGGAGGAATTTAGAGAATACAGAATCATGGAAAATTAGAGAAGAGGTGCTTCAGACGCGAGAGAGATCACAAGAGACAGCTCAGGGAAAACAACATCCTGCAGGTGATCTCACACACACACACACACACACACACACACACCTTCGAGTTTAAAGAGAACAAACACAGACACAAAGACCTTCAGACCTTCAAAGTTGAGTTAACATTTAACCAGTTCAGCAAATCAACACACTTGTGTGTGACCTGAGATTGTAAGTGCATGTGAGACTAACAAAGCGTGTGTGTGTGGCACTCAAGGACTGTGCCTTCTGTGTGGAAAGCCACAAGGACAGTGCAAATTGTTTCATCAACAAAACCTGCCTGACACAACTTCGAGTCTTGTGCCAACAAAACTGATTTAGAAAAACAAACACGTCAGATTAAAAAGGTCTTACCTGTTGCAGAAGAGTCCACGTTGAGGAGGATGATCGGATGGCCATGAAAAAGACAAAAATAAAAGAGAAAAGACAAGCAATGTAAGTTATGATTCACATTGGCATGGGGGCAGCACAACCTGTCGTAACAACAGACTGACACTGTGTAAACATTAGACAACCATATAAAAACCTTAAGCAATCACACAGTCTGAGATCAATAGCTCAAAATGCCACTCTCTGGCTCAGTTAAGGGATGCAAAAGAATTAATTTGACATCCTGACAAGTGGTGGTGGTGGGGGGGGGGGGGGGGGGGGGGGGGGGGGGGGGGGGGGGGGGGGTGAAGAGCGAGATGGAGCCAGCAGGCACAGAGACAGGCAGGAATGAAGGCCAGTCAGAAGGACAAATTGATAGGTGGATGACCTATTTATTTGGCGAAATGAGTGACAGGCAGGCCAGGAAACAGACAGGTAGACAGATGTATAAATTTGGGAGAGAGAGAGAGAGAGAGTTGGACAAGTAAGACATATGGACATGTTGGGTCTGACAGAGACAGAATGCCAAAAAAAAAGAAGCAACCACAGGGGCAAGGAATGTTTGACACCTAATTATAATTGAATGAGGAATGTGTGCTCAAAGAGGCTGATGCTCAGGGGAGAAACGCACACAAACACACGGTGAGAAATCTCCTCCCTGGGGTGGGCGACCAGATGGACAGGTAGAGACAGGGGAGAAAGGAAGGAGTGGAATGAGAGAATCCCCTTTTTTTGCTTCTGCCTTCCTCCAGGTCTTCTGCCGGTAAGGGCTAAGCTTCAGAAACCAATCCAAGTTGGACACTCACATGCAGGTATGTTCAAGCCGGGAGTTGAACAGAGGGACGGAGAAATTATGAGCGAAGGTGACAAACGAGAGAGAAAGCGCAAAAAGAGTAGAGAGGCAGAGCGGGTTGGCGTGTTTGCTGTGCCTGAAATAAGCCTGATGGCAGCTGTCAGCTTCTATCTGATGGCAGGGAGAAGAAGAGCTGGAGAGAGAGGAGAGGGACAGAGAGAGATGAAGAGATGACAGTGTGAGCACAGGTAGGAAACGGAGAGACAGGGAAAGGGACAGAAAAACACTGAGGGAGGGACAGAGAGTGATATTCCACAGGGATCATGTCTAATTCTAAATATCCACCAGCAATAAACACTGTCAGGAAACCATATACGTACGTGTGTGTGTGTACGCGTGTGTGTACACGAAGGAGTCACATTACCTTCACCTCAAAGTTAAATTAATCAAAAGGAGACGTGGAAAAGCAGACAGCTAACGCGTGAATGGTCATAAATATGTATTAAAGGCATTAAAATGCAACATTATAATCAAACTCAAGCACACAGATGGGTGGGGAACGAACGGCACGCCTTAACAATTCAGTGACACTGGCAGGCACAGGGACTCAATGAGAAGATGGTGAAAGTGAGATAAGCTCCTCATTAAGCTGGTTTCTCTCTACTTTTTTTTTTTTTTTTTAAGGATAATTCTCGTTTATTACATCTTGGGTCCTTTTTTGCCCACATTATCCGAAGTTGGTTACGATAACAATGTCCAATGGGGCAAGAAACGATCTGTCAAACGATCACACAGGTTGTAACGAAGCCAACATCTTATCTACAGATTATCTACAGCACTTCATTTGGCAAAACTGAAAGTGAGTGCACCCAAAATGTTTGTGATAATCCCCTCATTGCAACATTAAACCAGAAAGTGAAAATGATGTTTACAATGGACATCCTGAAAGAGATCATACTATATAAAAAAAATGATTTACTTTTACTTTAAAAGTGGAATTTCACAAATTCTACACAACAAATTCTGTTTACAATTTTGTATTTTTATAGTTTGGAATTGCTTTTTTTTTTTACCTTACTAAAAAGGAACTGAATATTTCTTCCAACGGGTATTTATTTTTTTCTCCACTTTGGTCTTCTGTTAACACCTGGGAGTTTGTTTAAAACCTGTATGGTCGTCTCACTGCCCGTGTTTGTCATGTCTGACTTCTTTTGAGCGATTTCACCCCGTTTTCAGATCCCAGCATTTAACAAAACAATATCCTTTGTGTGCCTAGCATACATATCGAACATATCGTCATCAGCACTGCTCCAGAATGACGTTGGAGAGCCGCCACTGTGTTCACTGCTGTGATTCGAAACAGAGCAGTGTCTGAACAGTGTGACTAAATATAGCTCTGGTATTTTTTCCACAATGTGCATAAACGTAAACAAAAGCTAGACACAAAGACAAATAGACACGCAGACACATAGGAGTGCACAATATATTAGTCAGATTTTTCCAGGCCATTTCTGTTTTAAGAATTTAACAAAGTACTTTTATCCATTTAAAATTTAAATTAAGACTTTTTTCACTGACTGAAAAAGAAACAGATTTGAGCCCTTTGATCCTCATTTTCTTCGTTAGTCAGATATTTGTAGCTGGAGAGGACTTCCTTAACAGTTAAACATGAAGCATCAGCATCTGCTGCGGATGTGGATCACTGATTACCACACTCCCCTTAGAAATTGTGTCTGTTGTCTTAATGTATAACAAAAGGATTATCCCACTATTTATGAAATGAGATTCTGGATAATTAACATCCCGTTTTATTTAATTTCTCGGGTTTACAATACGGTAACTTGAAAAGACTAATTGAACCACCGTGAGTATTTTCCAAAATCGCTTCTGCTTCATTCATAGTGTTCGGTGGTTGTGCAGCTGAGGCGGATGGCGGTCGGATCTCATCCTCGCTACAAACACTTCTCACTTCAGAGATGCAGTGAGACGTACTGAGCCCGCCCCCTCAACAAGGCCCTGGTCTGATTGTTTTGGTCCCAAGTGAAATTACACGGCCCAATTTCTTATACGGCCCAATAAGCTGAAATAAGGGAAACACACTTCTAGTTAAAAAAATAAAAACAAAAAAGCAGCTTCAAGTGATTGAGCTGTAAAAATGACCTCAGCTACAGAGACTGACACAAACAGGCACTGTTCCCGTTGGACTAGTGACCCAAGAAATATGGCAATCAGTGTGAAATGTGTAAAATACATCGGTGAGAGAAGATTGACCAAGTAAATCGAGCCTCCAGAAACAACGCAGCATTAAGTAGCTCTTTTTCATGTGGAAAAAACACTTCCAGTGCTTCACTCCACTCCGCTACCGATATCAACTCCGCATCACAATAGGAACGTAAGACAACCCATTTCTTGTGTTTTGGTACTACTGTTAATATGTAAGGGTATATAGAGCTATACATGAACCTCTAAAAACATCTGTAGTGTGTGCTCAGTAATGCTTTCATACACAGTGTTTGTCATGTCCTGACAGCCACACCAATGACTATGTTAAATGATAGTCATAGAAAAATGACTGAGCTTTTTGGCAAATCTAGGGTTTATGTAAATAAGCTGTAAACACAACACCAACATATTACAACCTTTTCAATAGATACAGAAAACATGCTAGCAAATAGTTGCTAATTTACACATCCAGAAGACATAAAGCCACATTAACGTTCATTTTGATTGTGTTTCTTCCCACTCAATGAATGCAAGTAATATTTGCTCTCCTTTTAGCTCTGATTTCTTCTCAACCAATACCTTAGAGTTCTTTAGCTGCTAAATGCTCCAACATGTTCACCAGCTGGAAGCTAACTTGGTGCGGAGCAGTAGTGCACAGTTGATTTATCAGAGCTTTTCTGTGTATGGAAACAACACTGATGAGAGCTGTGAGATCAAACAAATCAGTAAATGTGTGGGTGAAAAGACCAAAAGAATGAGCAAATCCTAAAGTGTCACAGTCTCACGGCTGCACCTTCATTTATACATTGTGTGTTATTTTTAAGCATTAATATTTTAATTGAAAAGCTGCAGAAATTGCAGTGCAACTCATGCAACGGTGCAATTCACAAGAGAAAAACTATGATGTTTTTGTCTCTGCAAGCCTTTTCTCACACCTCCGGACTACTGCTTCCCTTAAATATTCTTACAGACTTGTAAGGCTGCAACTAACCATTGCTTTCACTATAGATTAATCTTTCGATTATTTTCTTGATTAATCGATAACCTGTTAGATAAATAAAATGTCAGAAAATCTGTGAAAATGGTGATCAGTGTTTCTCAAAAGCCCAGATTGTTTTGTCCATAATCCAGAGACAATCAGTTTACTTTCACAGGAGTAAAGAAGCCAGAACATATTCACATTTAAGAAGCTTTAAAAAGAGAATCTTGACTTTTTTCCTTAAAAAATGACACAAACCAGTTAACTGATCATAACCCTCATGGCAGGCCTCTGAAAAAATATGAAATGTATAATACATTTAAAATGCTTGCTATGCATGACACATTTTGATCCTGTTTTGTGATGAACAACCAGTGTATATGCCTGCCAAAGTGAAACTCAATGGCAACAGAATTCCTTCTTTGAAAAGAAAAAAGAAAGACAGGCAAAATGTTGAGTTTGGATTTAAAATCACAAACAGGCTTTGAAAAAGCTGGTTGCTGCTCTCACAAAAAACTGACGGACAAAAAAATTTTACAACAAAAGAAGGACTGTATTTTATAAATGAAAAACATAAGCAACGCATATTCTTTTAAATCTCCAAAACTGGACATTTAATATCTTGGAATTAAGCTCTTCATTATCATGATAATGCTGTCAAAACGGATGAATCAAAGGACTGTTTATCAGAATTTTGTGGCCGGGAGTGTGTTGTAAAGAAAGTTGTAAAGGGCATTGTAATGGACCCCTGCGTGCAGTTGTTCACTTGAAGCACTTCAGACAAGGCTCCAAAAGGCCAGAACACCATGTCTGACCTTTTCACCCTAACACACATACACACACAGTCTCTGAAACGCCAAAAGGGCTGACCTCTTTACGCTGATTAACATTCCATCGGGGGAGGAGGCAGAGACGAAGAGATACTTTCGCTCACCTTTTTGCCCTGTTTTCTTCCCTTTCAAAAAATAAAAATAAAAAAAAAAACTCTCTCTGCTTTCTTTTTACTCACTTTGCCTCCAACTGCTTGGTCCATGTCACCCAGCCTTTCTTTCTTTGCCTACTTGAACGCAATTATCCCTCCCTTCTAATTTCTTCCTCCACAGCGCTTTTATTAAGCTCCATCTCCGTCTTTCTAACTCCGTCTCCATTTGCTCTCCCGTGGTAAAGTTAATGCATCTGTGCATGTATGTTGTTGAGGCATGTCATTGCAGGCGCCCGCCCCCCCAGTTACTCAGCTCGACAGATTGGACCAAGTGCGCGCATGCACAAACTGATTTAAACTGATGAATACTTAAAAAACTACTTTATTTCTGTGTGTGCAGCTACTTACACATAGACAAACATAAGCAGATACACACACTAAGGCAATAAATAACAAAAATGACAGGGTGTTTCATTAACTATTCCACACCTCCTCTGCTTTATTAAGACCTGTGACTCGTTTGTGTCTCCACACCTGCTCTCTCAGAGCTTTCTGTGGCTGTTGGTGTACGCTGGCTCGTGGCAGCATGTGTGTGTCCGCGATGGTGAAGCGTTGGCCAATGAAGACCTCACGGTGCTTGACTCTCGAAATCCAAACACTGTGGTTTCCGGACATGCCAAAACTTGTGCAAAATGTTTTGATGAATTCTGAGTGAGTACAGTTTCTCCTCTTTACATTTATTGCCCAACTTCAAAAATGCAGTGACATAAACAATGTTTTTTAGATGCATTCGGGTTGAGTTTAACAGAGTTCTATATTTTTTTTATGCTACAAATCTGTTTGGCCTGCTGCTATTTTACATAATGGTAAGAGAATATAAGTAATGCTTTAAAATATAATGCAGTCCAATAGCACATGATCAGCTCAAACATTACCACATTTAATGCCACAGTGTCAAAATAAACTGAACATCTTAAGTTAAAGGTATAATTTATAAAAGGGCTTTTGTATTGGATTGCGTAATATTGCATATGATAAACCTGTAATTGTATTTCCGTTTTGATAAACATCAAAACCTGCTCGTTGACCAGGAAAGGTTAACCCAGGTTTACGTGCGTCCATGTCCACACACCCCCCAAGCAAGGTGAGTCATAAAAGAAATATCCTTTCTTTAATACAGAAAGTGAACAACCACAAAAACAGACTGAGGCGAGCGCCACACAGCGTGACAGACTTTCATTTATGACTTATTACTTGAGGGGAGAAAAACAAATCAACTACAGAATAAAAGCGAGACAAAAGCCGGATGAACGCGGCGCACCTACTAGCAGTGCCTCTTTACAAGTTAGGCAACCATGTATACAAGACCACACAGCCACGACATGTCCGTATAAACCACTCACACAAAGAGAGAGCGGTGAACAAAAACGTGCATCTCTGTGTGTGTATATATATGTGTGAGTGTGTTTGTGTGCAGTTGAGTATGAGCCAGACTCCAGCTAAGAGGGGAAGCAATAGCAATTCCCACTGACCTGAAAACTAGTTTGCCAGCCACCTCAAAATACAGAGGGATGGAAAAAAGAGGGAGAATGTCAGTGAAAACAAAAGGCGGTGACAATACAGAAGGCAAGATTTAGAAATACTGGAGAGTGGCCGCAGCGTAGAAAAGATGTGAAGGAACACAAACTCATATACACACCACCCAGGTGCGGTGAGGGATTACGAGAAGGAACGGGCCTCAACATCCCTTTGTACTGTCAGCTCAAGTGAAAAGAATGAGGGAAAGACGAGATAGAAAGAAGATGGATCGACAGAAAAAAGGAGGAAGGGATCATGTATGCAGCACACAC
>NC_060160.1:10961121-10974330 GCF_021292245.1 Micropterus dolomieu | reverse complement strand
CAGCTACTTACACATAGACAAACATAAGCAGATACACACACTAAGGCAATAAATAACAAAAATGACAGGGTGTTTCATTAACTATTCCACACCTCCTCTGCTTTATTAAGACCTGTGACTCGTTTGTGTCTCCACACCTGCTCTCTCAGAGCTTTCTGTGGCTGTTGGTGTACGCTGGCTCGTGGCAGCATGTGTGTGTCCGCGATGGTGAAGCGTTGGCCAATGAAGACCTCACGGTGCTTGACTCTCGAAATCCAAACACTGTGGTTTCCGGACATGCCAAAACTTGTGCAAAATGTTTTGATGAATTCTGAGTGAGTACAGTTTCTCCTCTTTACATTTATTGCCCAACTTCAAAAATGCAGTGACATAAACAATGTTTTTTAGATGCATTCGGGTTGAGTTTAACAGAGTTCTATATTTTTTTTATGCTACAAATCTGTTTGGCCTGCTGCTATTTTACATAATGGTAAGAGAATATAAGTAATGCTTTAAAATATAATGCAGTCCAATAGCACATGATCAGCTCAAACATTACCACATTTAATGCCACAGTGTCAAAATAAACTGAACATCTTAAGTTAAAGGTATAATTTATAAAAGGGCTTTTGTATTGGATTGCGTAATATTGCATATGATAAACCTGTAATTGTATTTCCGTTTTGATAAACATCAAAACCTGCTCGTTGACCAGGAAAGGTTAACCCAGGTTTACGTGCGTCCATGTCCACACACCCCCCAAGCAAGGTGAGTCATAAAAGAAATATCCTTTCTTTAATACAGAAAGTGAACAACCACAAAAACAGACTGAGGCGAGCGCCACACAGCGTGACAGACTTTCATTTATGACTTATTACTTGAGGGGAGAAAAACAAATCAACTACAGAATAAAAGCGAGACAAAAGCCGGATGAACGCGGCGCACCTACTAGCAGTGCCTCTTTACAAGTTAGGCAACCATGTATACAAGACCACACAGCCACGACATGTCCGTATAAACCACTCACACAAAGAGAGAGCGGTGAACAAAAACGTGCATCTCTGTGTGTGTATATATATGTGTGAGTGTGTTTGTGTGCAGTTGAGTATGAGCCAGACTCCAGCTAAGAGGGGAAGCAATAGCAATTCCCACTGACCTGAAAACTAGTTTGCCAGCCACCTCAAAATACAGAGGGATGGAAAAAAGAGGGAGAATGTCAGTGAAAACAAAAGGCGGTGACAATACAGAAGGCAAGATTTAGAAATACTGGAGAGTGGCCGCAGCGTAGAAAAGATGTGAAGGAACACAAACTCATATACACACCACCCAGGTGCGGTGAGGGATTACGAGAAGGAACGGGCCTCAACATCCCTTTGTACTGTCAGCTCAAGTGAAAAGAATGAGGGAAAGACGAGATAGAAAGAAGATGGATCGACAGAAAAAAGGAGGAAGGGATCATGTATGCAGCACACACCCAACAGGACAAAAAATAAAAGAGTGCGTGTTAGAGTTGAGAGTCACTATGTATGTGTGTGTAGCTGTGTGAGTGTGTGTCCCTTTTTTTGCTTTTGTGACTCGCAAGGTTCCCCGCGGTCAAGAGCGGATCCTCTTTCTCTCTCGTGCCCTCCTTTCATACACTCATTCCCCCTCTTTTTTTTTTTTTTTTTTTTATACACTCACTCCTCGTCCCCTCCCTCTCTTTTAGCGCAGCGCTGAATGGCCCTCTCTCCCTGATGAGTGACTGATGAATGAAGTAGCTCTTTGAAGTCAAGAGTCACGGCAAGGCTGGTCAAGCGTGAAGAGATGCCGGACAAAAGACGGCAGAGAGAGGGAGAGGGGAGAAAGGAAGAGAAAAAAAATGGACGGGGGGGCATATATTCAATGAGGAAAAACGTCAAACAGTGAACATCCATAGAGTCAGTGAGGGACGGAGGCTTGAATGTGTGTGGCAGAAAGAGTGTGAGAGAGAGCGTGTTCTGCATTTTTGCATGGCTGCCTGTGTATTTGCATTGTGACGCTCAACATGGAAAAGGCCAGCATCACGCAAGCAGGAAATAACCCAAGTCATGATGGAGCGACATCTTTCTGGAACATGCCTTCTGGACTACAGGGTCAGCCTCGAGGTCTTTGGGGTTTTATGAGCATCAAATGCCTCCACTAGCCTTCTTTTATTGCTATGGACACACAAAAACCATCAGAAAGCTTATGGGACACTCGAACAGTGCTCCCCCCTTTGATTACTTTTGGTGGGTTTTTTATTTTTGTAGCATTACAGTCGTTGCTTTGGTTTTCGGTTGCCTTCTGTAAATGATTAGCCTTTTAGTCTTATTGCCCTGGTATTTTCCTTTGTTTATATGTGTTACGATCTAATTTAAATATGTATTTACTTCAGTTTCACTCTCTCACTCCTCTTTAATAAGGAACAGGGATTTTTGCTTTCCACAGGATGTCAGTGTACATAAGGATTTGTTTTAACCGACTTCCCTTGTTAAAGAAAGCTTCAATTAAATGGAACAATCGACTACGATTTACCCAAGGGAACACTGTCTGGGCACACCTTGCTTCACAGCGCCACATTCACGTCTGACAGCTTCTTAGTGCTCACTGCCTGAAGGCTCCTTTAGTGGTGGGGTAACATTTGTTTGAATCTTATGAGCTACCATCAACAATTATTTGGTTTTCTATGAATGGTGCCAGCCTCTGTGGTAATTTGCTGCAGAGAATATGAAATGTAGACGGCAGCAGTGCAGAAGACTGTTTGGTTTTCACTGTTTTGGTTTGATTTGTCCAGCAATTAGAAAGGGAGAGACTCAGCCAAGTCAGATTTTGACAACAAGCAAAACATAAAAACTAAATTATCCAAATATCTCAGCCTGTTAAATACCCAGTGTGATAGCTGATACTTACCGATTTATCCACCAAAGACCCAGCACTTGGGAGATGGGAATTTTGGAACGGATCTGCCTTCCATCACAGAGAAAAACGTATGCCACGTTCAGACCAAATTTAGCTGTGCGTGAGAAAAATGCAGGGTCGTCTGGCAAGTTGAATCTGGCTTAACTTCTGCTGGACCACAATGGCATATCAAATACATGCAAGCGCACATTCCTGGTAACTTTCTTTGCAATGTGAAATCCATATTTCTACAGTTTACACCACAATCTTTGCAACCAAAAAGGAAATTATTGCTGCCGAGATAACTTCCCAGAGTTGGAAAGTTATGCCTCCGAGTACTATAAAATGCTGTGCGATGTTTTGGCCAGTGATAAGCCTTCAAACTCATGGATCTATTATTCAAACTGATTATTTCATGTCTCACTTGAAACAACACCCAGAGCTGTTTCCAGTATGAATGTCCACTAACCCCCAATTCACACATACAGACTCAAAGTGCCTGGCTCTCTCTTGCCTCTCATGAGCTTGAAGCTTCGGTAAAGGCTGTAGTTTGCAAACTTAGACTGGGCAGTAATACAAAAATAAACCGCAAAATAGATGGTCTAGCCTCAGTGGGATTGGGTTTTCCCCTTCCTATTAAACACTAAACAGCCTATCTATGTGCTTGTTAGGACAACCCAAGGTGAAATATGAAATATTGATATATTTTGTATCTTTTTCCGATGTACTGGTCTGAATGTCACAACAGTGTATTTTGTATGCGTAGGAGCTCCTGAAAGTGATCCAATAGATTTTTCTGCATTTATTTGATAGTCCAACATAAATTATAAAAAATGGCAGTAGGTGGAGGTTTAGTTTCTTTCACAAAGACACTCTGACCGCAACACAAGGCTGTCGGCAGACATATTTCAGATCTTGATCTTGTTCTGTTACAAGACTACTTCCTAAACTTCTCTGATCAGTTTTCACAGCAGATTTTTTAAAAGAGTTGAGAAGCTTCCATTTGTAATTTGGCAATGACCCCAAGACCACCAGATCTTTCTGTCTGTGCACACAGAGAAAAAGAAGTCATAGGCAAAAAATGAGGGCTTCTCCATCGTACAGTTCCCTAGGGTGAGAGAGAGAGAACACTATACTCCACCCGTGTTTATCTCAATCTCACATCAGATCAGATCACTGGCGGATAAAAGCACTTCCTGACACATCACTTCCTCTCTCTGGAGGAAGCTGACACGCGCTGGGAACTCAAAACGACAGGGTGGCGGCGGGGTGGATGAAGTGAAACTTTTTTGACAGAGCGAAAGAGAGAAGCAAGGGAAGACGAAGGGAGCGAAGGGCAAAACAGAGATGGGGGGGGGGGGATGAAAGTGTAGAGAGAGGAAAAAGGTGAAACCTACATACTCGTGGCCCAGATCCACAGTGCAGCATGGGGTGAAGAGGAGGAGGAGGCAGAGCGGCAAGAGACAAAGAGGTGAAGAGACACTAAGAATAGTATAACTGGATTAGCTTTAACACCGACCTTTATTCGGAAGGGTGGCACTCCCTCGCTCTCAGTTGCTCTGTACTGCCATTACAGGAGAGGCCTGTCCTACTTTTAAACTGTTAAGTTTAGCTCAACAATGGACCATGTTGAGATTTCCAGATGAGGGGACACATTTTTTTTTTAACCAGATCTGTTGCTTATACAAGAGATTGTGTGTGTATATGTGGAGGGGTGATATGTTTGTAGGAACAATACAATTAATTGTTTTAATATTAAAATCTCAATTTTAAATCGAAACAGCAATTGTAACAATGCAAATGCATTAGTTGCCAATAAATTTAGCAAGCTATGAAGACAACTGTCGGTTGCAAATTTACTCATCTGAAGTTAATTGCCATTTATTCTATAAATTAGCCAAGCTACAAAATGAAAACTCATGGCAGCTGTCTGGCTAATATGCGTTCTGCATGCTCAAGTTCTGTACCATTTGTGCTCAGCTAAAGATGGTTTTCCCCCCAAGAAATGAGCACCAATCTGTATCATAGAGAGCCTGAGTGAAACTGGAACTTCAGTTTTCTGTTACAGAAGAAAACCTCCTTCAAAATCCCATTGACCAACCCGTTTTCACTCCCCGTCACATGTGGACGCATGGGCAAGACCCTTTGGCATCAGTTTGTAAAGCACTCATAATTCAAGGCAGTGTGGGAAGCCCTGCTGTGTCAGTTTTGAACGGTAAAGATAGGTATATGATATGAAAATTCTGAGGAAGGAGGTGGTTGGGGTGGATGGAGGGCCAGAAAACAGACTTTCAACCAGGAGACTGGTTTTCATTTCCTGTGTGTAACAAAATGTCAACAAAAAATGTAAACTGCGGATGTAATATAGTTATTTTAACCCAAACCATGATTTTTTTTCCCTAAACCTAACCAAATTTGCCCTTTTTAAGTGACGACGTATCCCAACCTTAACGTTTTATTATGAAAGTCTAACTGGATGTTGCATAATAATTGTTGCTAACTAGACCGCAGAGCCCTAAACTTCGAAAAATGACACTAAAGGGGTACGCAGGGCTAGTGCTATTCAAGAAAAACAACAAAAAATAGCTTACTATTCATGGAAGTCAAAGATATTGCTTGGCAAGAAATCTGAGGCACTCTGATTGTAAATAAAAAAACAACTCGTTTCGACTCAGACAGTCTTGTTAACCTCATCTGAGCATGGTAGTCTTCATAAGTGGCAGTGAGATGCAGCTTAAAGCTCCAGAGAAAGACCAAAAAAACAACCAAGGTCAGACATGAACGCACAAGAAAACTGCCTCTATTATACCAAATGCTTTTTGAGTAAGAAATACATGCGATTATGCTTAGTACAAACTCATCTTGTTTCATACTATGTAGATCATCAAAATACAGAAAATAATTATCATTTGCAGGGTAAGCAACAGTGACACATTTCATCTGGTTTATATCTGTGGTTTAAACACACACCACATCAAGTCAACAAACAGACTTGTGAACACAGATCACACATTCACATGGCAAACACCCGGACACATGAACACTGCTTGAATGCACAAATGAAGGCAGCACACACACACACACACACCATCAGCACTTTAGCTCTTCTGGTGGGACTCCCGCATGCAGAGACACACACACATGCACACAGACAAAAGACACTGAAGTGATAGGATGGCATGATGGGCATAAAAATGGAGAGGTATGATGGGAAAAAGGGTGAGACACAACGCTATCATTCATTCTCTTTTTGGGATTTGGGGAAAAGTCAGCCTACTGTGTGTGTCCAAAGAGGAGACAGTCCCAATCAGTTAAAACTCCTCCCCCTAATTCAAAGAGGCAGTATGGGATTTGCATTTTTCCCACAATTCAATTAACACGCTTGTCAGCCTCTCCTCTCCGTTCACATGCCTCCTTTGGCCATCTCACACACACACACACACACACACACACACACACACACACACACACACCATGAATAGATGCATTTATTCATAAACACATGCATGTAGAAAATTCATGCATTTGTTTGTTTCACAAATAAATGTGAGGCCCTCAGACTGAGAGATGAGAAGCTTCCGGGCCACGTCCTGTCTGGACTTGTCACATTCAGGGACATGAAAAGACAGTGCTGTTAATGGATGCAGAGAGCAATCCCTGGGGATGTCTTTCTCTCTTTTTCTCTCACCGTCCTTCTCCATCTCAGAAAAAAAAAGGGATCGAGGGAAAAGACAGGCAGTGCCATCAAGAATAGGGCACCGTGGGTGGGAACATTAAAAGAAAGGGTCGATCTGTAGCAAGAGACCAGACGATAGAGACAAGGCCAAACCGGATTTAGAAACCAGGAACTCGGATCAGCCACAGATGTACTGACTCTGCCGCGGGGCCAGCTAATGACTTCAGCTAGCCTCTTGTCTGATTAATAGCCTGTAATCCCATTCTCATGGACAGCATGCCATAGCATTTCGCAGCACCACTCATTAACCACTGTAGAAATACCCACTAATCAGTCAGTCCCTTTTAGCTAGCAAGGCTAATGCTAGGCTAATCAATAGGCAGTAATCCTGTTGGAAGAGCTGCAGCAGCGTAGCGCCCCTCATTACCAGCCATAGAAATGTCTTCTAATCTTTCGCCGCATGGTTATTTGTCCACAGGGCCACACAATCACTTTGGCGATGGTGGGGGAGAGGTTGACATTTGACAGTTGATAGCAGAGAGTGGAAAGGACAGGCTGACACAGAGTCGCAGAGGCTGTGTAATGATTAACAAACGCATCACTCTTGCTTTTCTTTCCCACTCTCACTCTCTCCGTCTGCCTCTCTTTGCTGAGAAAACAGCCAAGATCAGTCTGGATGGACTCTGCTCTACGTCGTTCAAGTTTTATCAATAATGAAAAACCCTCGGCGATCCATAACGGCTAATCAATGATGAAGTGTTCCAGGCATCACAGACCACCACCAACAGAGGCAGTCGCCAGCGGTCTTTACAGTGCACTGAGGTGAAACGGCTGGGGTAAATCAATAGCGGCAACAGCCTTAACCCAACTTGACCGCGCAGGGTTTGCATGCTGGAGAGTTGTAGTTTTATGTTGATTCTGTGATCCTCCTAAAAAATACGAGAATCCGCACTCAGACAATCAGCATTTTTCATCATCAACAGCTGTCAGCTGCAAAATGGCTGCAGACGTTGGGAATGGCAGGGAGTTGAACTAAAGACCTGTGTGTGTAGCGAGGGGCCCAAGAGAGGTATCCAAAAATCCTGAGCTAAAGTATCTCAACTCTGAATTGTGAGACTGGGTTATGCGTTACGGTGACCTGGGGCTGAACCAGAGCTGAACTCTTGTAGTTGAGGGGAAGCGGCAGAGTAGCTGAGAGAGAGGCCTGTCAACACTCGCCTAAAGCTACTGAAGAAGTAAACGCATATAGGGGCCATATCTCACCCTTTAAAGTGCGAGACTGCTTGTGAGTCATCAATCCTTTTGCTATATAGTATGAAGGGCAGAGCGGAGAAGCTAAAGAGCCTGACTTGGTGTTGAATTAAAGGCTAATTTGAGTTAGAATATCATTAGTGAGTACTTTATAACAACTGCATTTATAGTTTTTCTTGAAACAACAAAGATATAAAACATCTATATCTACAACAAAAAGGATAAAGTCAACTGTTTAGGTGTAACAACATCCTAGTGTAAGTGGAGTCATGAGATAAATATAAATTCAATTAAAAAGACTGCAAAGAAGAAAAAGTTGCTTTTAATCATGTGAATTGCTGGATAATTACTACCAATACCACTTCAGGCCTCAAAAAGCGTTCAAATAACAGTATGAAAAAAAAGTGGTGAGTACTTGTAACCACATACAACCTTTTACAAGGGGTGGAAGTAGACATGGTTTTGTTTTAGGAAGTCACAAGTCAAAAAACTGGTTGATTTAACGTTTAAAAATCACCAGTTCCACAAGTTCAAATGACCTCTTTAGATTGCTTATTTTAACTGAATATCAGACTCACTAGTCAAACAGACAAAATGTGATTTATGTTATAATGATATTATAGAGCCTTTAACCAACATGTTTAGTATTTTTACTTGAGATAAGAATATAAGAGCAATTATAAAAACTGTCATTGATTAATTAATTAATTAATTAATTAATGTTACTACTGAAAAGCCCATTAACCTGCTAATGTTTCTAGCACTAAATGTGAAGACTAATCCATTTAGAAAAGCATCATGTTTGCTAATTTATCACCACTAAATGTGCTTTAATGCCTCTGTATGCCCATTCCTCACACACTTAACACAAATCAGGTGCAGTCAGGCAGGTGCCGGTATTGTGCAGTAAGTCACCGCTGGTAAACCCAATTAGAGCCTGGTTCCCACTAAGAAAAGCAGGCTTGTCCCATAAGTGAAGGTGATTTGAGCCAAGAAAACAGCCAGGGAACAACTTTCTGGAGGGATGTGGGAATGTTTGCTGGGAATGCTGGATGCACGGTGCATTCGCAGTCGCGGGATGAGCGGACGTAACCGGCTTTGGAGCGCCTGGCCGCCAGCGCTTAAACCGGGCTAATCTGATTGGATTAACACCAACGTGCCTAGCTACACATGGGGACACGGACACGGACACACACACACGGACACACACACACGGACACACACACACGGACACACAGCCAGGGCTGCCTCTGAAGCTTCCAGGAGTTCATCTCGATTCTGTGTTGTCCTGGCTGGCAGGCTGATGGCACCATGCTGGGCTACCACATGCACACGCATCCGCTCTCACGCCACACACGCACTTATACACAGAGCCATCTTAGAGTGCAGCGATTTGTGATGTGAATCTGAAACAGACCTATTGAAAGAAGTGTAAAGCTCAGTGCTTGACAACCGTGCTAATTGACTAGCCCCCTCCCCAGCAATGAAACTAAACGTTTTCACCCTTCTATCCTTTATCTTTTCAATCATTCCCTGACAGCTCTCCTCTTGTCCCACACTCATCCCGTCCTCTTCCTCATATTACTCTTCATCGCCTCCACATCCTCCTCTGTCCCTCTCTCCTAGCCTCCCCCCTCCACTCTCCTTTCTCTCATCCTCATACACGTAATCATTCATTAGAACCAAGGCAGTTGTCCATTAGGCAAAGCAGCCATTTTGGAAATTGCAGCAAATCTTCCATGAAAAGACATTTCCTCTAATGCGGTAGTCACGCTCCGAGGGAGAGGGAGAGGGAGAGAAAGAAAGATGAGGAGGCAGAGATGGAGAGAAGAGAAAAGAGGAGAGAGGAAAGTGAAGGAGCGAGAGATGGAGAGTGAGCCCCCGGCCATAAAGTCACCAAGCGGAAAGCAAGCCTGCTGTTTGATTAGAGAGTGACACCATCATGGAACGAAGGACAGAGGGAAAGGATGGAAGGAGAGGGAGGGAAAAGTGTTTCAGAGGCAAGCAGAGGGGATAAAGAGGAGGCGGGAGAGAAAGAGATGGAGGGAAAAAACAGGGAGTGATTTGAGAGGGCCGAGAGAGACAATAAAATTAGCCCTGTCGCTTTGCCTACTAAGATGCTCTATGACACAGTAGGATTAAAAACAGAAACACATACAGTCATGAGATGTGCACACACACACACACCCACCCACCCAGGACAGATGGTATCCCCCATCTGAAAGTATGGCTCTAATTTGTGTAAAGTGAAAGGAACCTCCTTAACCAATTAGAGGCCCCATATCTAAGGTCTTGCATTAGGATCTGTGTCTGTTTGTTTCACACAGTCATTAGTGTACTACTGTGTGTGCGCACACACACACACACACACACACACACACACACACACACGTATCAGTGAAGTACATTAAAACTCATATAAGAGGTGGGAAATGTCAAATCCACCCCGAGTGGCTCTCTGCGGAGTATGTGAGTTCTTTTTCCCCACAATGCCACTGTTCATCTCAATCTCATCACCGTTCAAAGACGGCCCTGCCGCTCCTACCATTCATCTCACTGCCACCCGCTCCTACTTAATGCGCCTTCCTCTAAAGCTGACACATTTGTCACCAGACCAAACTAAGCCTAATCCATCGCAGCGTTTTTTCTCTACCACAATTTATGAAATACTGAATTTGAAAATCCAACTTTGTCAATGTCTCCAAATAAAAGTTTTTATGCTCTCTTGAAGTAGAAACATTTTGAAGAAACTGTGCAATACACAGTGATACAGACGCATCTGTAGAATCAATGAACAACACAGCCATGACAATAGGGCTTGGGAAATGTTACAGTATCGATACAAAACAGTTCAATAGCAGCTTTGGACATTCAGAAATGTTTTTAAAAACAAACCACATAAATGTCAGACTGGCTGTCTCTCTTTCTCTCTTTAAATCAGTCATTTAAATGGCAGAGAGCGCAAACACTCATTATGTAGAGCTGAAACAGTAAGTCAATTAATTGTTGTTTATGTGTTTAAATCATCTACTTTGACTAAATGTATCTCTTGCTGTTTCTCATTTAAGGCCCTTCCAAAATACACTTTCTATTTTGAGTGCATTAGTGCATTCACACTGAAAAGAATGGCAAAATGCAGTGCACTATGAGTACCCGGATGGCCAAAGTTTTGATATATCGCAGTGAAGAAAAATGCTTTACAATTTGCCATTTTGGCAAAATGCTAGCTGAGGAAGCAGCCAAAAATTATGTATCTTTTTATCTTTTTTCTTTAAGTCAAGTAAGCAGAAAAGCCAGATATTTTGGCGGGTGACAACAATTTGCAAAGAAGAAGTGGTCAAATGTTCCAATCATCATTTCCTAAAGTTGCACCACATCTTTGATTTGAGACAACACTACCCTCTCAAAATGTACGCACTACACAAGTACATAGTGTACGCAGTGTACTGCATGTTAATGTACTAACAGAAGTATCTAAATGGAGACACAGCTTTTGAACAGCTGAATGTCTTTTGGACTGTTAGTCAGATGAAACAATCAATTTAAATCTATCAGCCGTCTGGCACATGAAAGTTGCAGCCCGAAACATAAGCACATTTGCTTTCCTCCACAAATGAAAGCATAAAGTAGTATAACAGTAAATGTCAACTACAACTTGCCTGATTACTTTCAATTCTTGAATCTACTTGTCTGTTGTCGACTTTACAATTTGTTCCTTGTGGCTGTGTTTTGTTTTTTTAACATCCAGGAGGCGTATTTATGTGCTTGAATCCAGCTGATGGAAATATTCCTAACTCACATTTTATTTTTGCAGTATTTGAAACATTTCTGTAAAATCCACTTGACAGCTAGATGAGAACACAGCTGCACAGAGAGGCTGGATGTAAACACTAAAACTGCTGCTGCGGCGAGGTTAAATATTTCTAGATAGGTAGTTTTCACTGTTTCCCACGGTTAACGACACACTTCCGAACCACTTCCTCCACAAGGTAGGCAGGTATGTGGCGTGACAGACATGTACAACTATAAAAAACTGTCACACAACCACTCGCTAGGACTACAGACTGTAAATCTCTGCCACACTGACAATACGCACATCTGATTTGAAAGCTATGTGTACGACACTGCGCCAAGAAATCCCTCACCACCGTCCTGTAAACACAGATGATCTTTTTCACACTTTCTCTGGCCTCTTCGCCACACTGCTACTGCCCTCAAGACAAATGTCCCTAAATAAGCATTACCACAGTGTTACAAGAGAGCAAGCAATGTAGGAGACAAGGACTTATACATACACAGAGAGAAGCACATTTAAAGAAAATGGCAACAAGACAGAAAAAGAAACAAAAAATCAGAAGAGAAACAGAAAGATTGTGCTTCTAGTTTCTACTCAGAGGTCCTCATTGCAGCGATTCACTGTGAAAGTGGAGCTGCGTGTAATATGGAGCAGCTTTGTTTTTCTTCAGGGTGCTATTAAGCTTATAGTCCCTTGTTTCCCCTGTCAGGAGTGATAGGATAGTCAATTATACCAGAGGCAAGACATCCTCTCTCTGCTGCGCTCACACCCATACATACGTACCCTAGACCTCTCATCTACTCTTGCCTTCCTGTCTCTTTCTGTTTCGCTCCCGTGGCCTCTTCAGGTGCACACCGATTCAAATTTGGGCTTTGACAGAGTGCTCACAGAGTGATGAAAGGCTGTTTATCCTGCATCCACTGTGATATCTCAGCTCGCCATGCAAAATGGCCGGACACGTTATCACCTCTGACCAGGGCAAACCACGGGAGCCAGGACTGACGCCAGCAGCAAATACCAGCGCTAGTGTGTGTGTGTGTATGTGTGTGTGTCCCAGCGGTAATAATCACCCGGATTAGAGCGGAGCCAAACCCCCGCAGGGTCCCCCCTCTCCCCCACCCTACTGGCCCAGCCCAGCCACAGCCCTGCCTGCAGCTCTGATCCCCAGTTTGAGCAGCCATGGGAAGCAGAGCAGCCGGCCTGACATCTCCACCGCGCCTAGCTGCCAGACAGACAAGGAGGCAACCCCCCCACCCCCCTGCTTAATTCTCTCTTTAAATTCCCACGTATTTCTAAACCCACTTTGTCCTATTGATCATCCATATACAAAATAAAATATTGAACAAGCTCAGGCAATACAAAGACACATAACCCATTCAACAAGCACACCCTTTTTCCACAAGGGTGCAGTGAAATGGAAGTTGATATAGCCGTCAATATGTCTGGGTGAGAGATGCAATATGCAATAACAATGGGGAGGCACGGAGAAGTAATGGGTTATAACTTAATAAGGATGCGCGTCGTGTCTGGATACAGCGCAGTCAACGTGAGGGATTATTACTGAGTGGAAATGTTGCCTGGATGTATTACACTCCCCTGCCTGAAATAAATT
>NC_060160.1:10950079-10961021 GCF_021292245.1 Micropterus dolomieu | reverse complement strand
TTCAGCTCAGTTCAACTTTGTGGTATTTTTGTGTGTATCTGTGTAAGTGTGCATATGTGTGTGTGTGTGTGTGTGTGTCTGGCTTCAGAGTGATAAACCGATATGTGGATTCTGCCCACAATATGCCTCATAGAATGTAATAGTGCTTTCTTTCTCTTTCCATCACTTTCTGTGGCGTTGTGGCACAGTCTGTTCTACAAAAGCAGTTTTCACATCACTATTTTCTAGATTGGCCAATTTTCTTTCTGACAAGAGAGCTGAACATGTGCCCTGTGAAGTCTCTCAATGCCATATTGGCACACAACTTAAGAGTCAGGTCACAGCTTTGGTTTGGTTTCCTGTGAAATCGAGAAGAAAACAAATGGCAATCACAGTTTGGCGTCTTTTGTGTTTAACTCCAGAGGGGACAATTATGCTATACAGTAAGAACACTCCTTTGGGTTCCCTCTTTCGTTTTCACTGATGATCTTGGGAAATGTCATTGCATCTGTAGCATATTGTCCATTGAAATGTCCTCATTGTAGTCACACAATCTGAATTCCCTCTGAATGCACAATCGCTGGCTCCGGCTAATGAATACAGCTGCCTTCTCTGACCTTGGCAGAGACTAGTGAGTCCCTATTGCCCTCACACGCATGATTACACACATAAACAACACTACACACACAAACACACACAGGAGCATCTGCACAAGTACATTGAGCGCCCTCCTTGTCAACGCAGCGAGGTAAATGAATCTCCGCTCAATAGTCCAGGCCTCTAGTGGTACAAATTATCATTGTATTCATGAGCTGACAGACCTGTTACAGCCGAATATCGGCTCACCGGGTGTGTTGCTGTCAGATACAAGTACAAACTGTGTGTGTGTTTTTTTTAAGCTAATGAATGTATCGACCAATCTATAATGAGAAAGCATACGTGTGTTTGCGTCAAACACACTCACTCACACAGAAGCTGTCAGTCTCTGGAGGTCAACAGGAATCATTTATGTGATATAGCTCTTGTGTAAGCTTATGTTTGTTATGTGTTGTTAAGCTGCTGTGGAAGCCGTCATTTACAGGGCTGCCTCTTCCCTGCTAACTACACCCTGTGGCGTACATCTATCCATCAACAGCGCGAGTCAGGCATATTTGTTTGTTTAAAGAGTATCCATTTCAGCAGGCAAACAGAGTGTGTGTACATTAGCTATTTATAACCCCACATGAGCGTAGCTGTGTCCGATAGACGCAAAGGGCCCACGCTTATGGAAAGCTGTATATCAAGCTTTGGATTTATATTAGACACAGAATCAAAACATATGCTTCTAAGGAGTTTCTAAATGCCAGAGGAAAAATGCGTCATGTTCCTCTGTCCAGAGTGTTATTGTTAACGCCTGGAGTGATTTTTTTGTTGTACATTACTGAGAATTTGATTAAAACAACTGCCATGATATTAACAGTTATGTTTTACTTCTCAAGTGAGCTGTTAACCATATATATTTGTAAGTATTGTATTGTATTATAAGTTATTCATGCCTGTCTGTTTGCTGTTACTCATGACCTTTTCCCCCCAAACGTCTTTATTCTGTCTTTACTTCTATCATTCTCTCTTGCTCTCTGCTGTCTCTGCTCCTGTCAATAACTGATCTTCCTCCATCTTCTTCAGTCCTTGTATCTTTATCCTCAACCTTTGTGTCCTTTTATAAGTTCAGGAACTCCATCTTTCACGTTCGCTACCATTTCAGACTCTCTAGATCTCTTTATATGCAATCGGAAGTACATAAGGTATGTCTTGAGCCCCTTCATCATCCCCTGATTTTTGTATTGTCGCCTAGATTTGAAAATATAGATAAATGATAATCATTTGATTGCCACCATAGTTCTTGTCTACAATGGTAAGTCATTCATCAATGCTAATTTGCAGGGCCAATTTTCTCCGTATACTCGATAGGCGGATAAACAAAACCAAATTAACACTGATGTATCACCCACCATCCATGTGAGAAACAGCTTCAGTGAAATTAAAGTTAATGGTTTCTTTGCTTGTCAGTGAACACACTCTACAGGTCTAAACAACATGATAACAATAGATTTTTTTCCTTATATATTATGTTTAAGAATCACAAGCACTCTGTCAAAGTTATATATGCACAGGAATTTAATTTATCATTTACGGTACAAAAATAAATCATCCTCTATCTTCGCTCATGCAGCCTGACACTCCACATCACTGTTTATTTTTTAGTACCAACAGTGCATGTTTGTTGATACAATATTTTGGGTGAAAATGGAGTTGCCAAAAACAACATCATACAGTACTGGGGTGCCACCCACAAAAGCTTTAGCTTTAATGGCTGGTTGGTAAATCATTTCAATGCAAACACTAGCAGTTGGCTTGCAATCTGCTCACTGCGAAGATCGGGACGGCTAAGAAATATCCACAGAACCAACAATCCTTTAATTGAAACGCTTTGTTGTGGGTCCTTTTTTGTTGGTAATAAAACTTGACAGGGACAGAATTTTGTTGATTGAAGCGATAAGCTGACTTTTTATTCACTTGATTCTGTGTCTATCTTTTTCAAATTAAAAGGCAGATCCAGTTTTTTTTTTACTTTACACTTGTTAACTACACTCTAGAAGATGCAGATTAAATTCTGCTATATTTTTCCCAGTTATTGTTTTATTCTACGTGGACATACCAAGACAGAAACATTTGGGAATTTCTTCTCTACCTCCTCATCCGTAGATTTTCTTCCTGTCGCCTTATTCTGAAAATGACCCATTCAGTGTTCTCTCCACACTTCTCTTGATGTTTGTTACAGGTGGAGCACATAAAGTTGATTCAGATGCCCTCATCTCCACCTCTCCTGTTTCATTCGCAGCCACCATTTCTCTTCCCCACTCTTGTCTCTCTTTTTCTGCCAGACTTTCCTCAATCCCTCCTTAACCTCTTGCCATCCCTGCTGTTGTCAGACAGTGCTCCTGGAGCCAAGGGCAGATGCCCGGGGCTGTGTCCCTGGATGGGGATACTTAGTCTGAGATATACAGTGAGGCATACACTGGGTGAGATATATGATGCAATGTGATGCCATATTGGCCTGTGAGGGTCCAAATTACACAAGCAGCCAACACGGAGAGCAGTTAGCTGACAGATGGGTGAAGCATGAATCTGCATTCAAGTCAGTGAAAGCTTGAGGCTTAAGGCTTGCACATGATAAACAATACATGTGTGTATTGGCTCAGTGTGAGCGTGTGTTAATGTGCGTCTGCTTGCATGCATATGTTGCATTGTGTTTTCAATGTTTGAAACTCAGCGATTCCACATGCATGCATTTGAGAATTCATGTGTGCCGTCGCCTGTGCATGTGTGAGCGTCTTAGGGTGTTTACTGGGCACAGAATCAGCAGAATGCCACTGGAATGAGAATAAGTGTAAGCTTTGCCATGGCAACAGACGAATGCCAGAGCAGACGAGAGCAACAGAATTAAAGCCCAGCGCTCATCACAGCAGGGGGAAGGCGAAAGAAGGACCTGATTAAACAGCACCATCTCTACTCCTGGAGCCCTCAGCGTCAAACCTTTTCATCTTGCATTTCAGTCTGCTGTGAGATGCTACAAAGTGAAACCAGCTCCCATGCCTGCAGATTCATGTAGGCACAAACCCAATCACAAGCAGGAATGCAGTTTATGCAGATTTACATTTCTTGCACACTCACGTAGTGAACGTCTATGTGCTCAATGGCACAAACACAGACGCAATAGTACGCAAAAAATACTTTTATGCACACCGAGCAGCCTAAAGCTGAACAAGTGATGCATCGCCACCCTGAGCTCTGCCGTGTATCAAGGCGGATGTCAACAATTTGATAAGCGATTCATAGTTAAGACTTGTCTCCTGGTTGCATCATAGATATCTTTGATTGGTTCATAACTGGTTGATAAAGTGAAGTGCAGTACCTACATGCGCACACACAGACACACACACACACACACACACACACACACACACACTCTGACTAAGTGCAGTGACTGATAGCTTCTCATGCACTGCACAGTAGTTGGGCTAATGTACTGGAGTGTGAACTCAGTAGCTGGATTTAGGCTCCATCCCCGATGTCCCAAAACACACTGGGCTAATCCCTTCCCTTTTTCCTATTTTTTAGGGTCAGCAGGGAGGTCTGCACCTCCTATTTCTTTTCCACTGAGGCAGCAGAAATACATGGAGGGAGGCAGAAGAGGAGGACACAGGGTTGAATGTCACCTTAGGTCAGCGGGTTCCTAAAGCAAGGGTCTTAACAATTTTCCTGTCTCAACCCCAATTTCTGTTTCATATTATGTCCTAAAAGCTAGAGGGCTATTTATCACAAATATTAATGTATTTATATATGTATATTCTGTTGGCACACCTCTTTAGACTAGTCTTAATCTCAATTTTGTTTTTTTAAGTGTGCGTCACGAGCCTTACTTTTCTCTTTTCTTTCCAACACTATCCTTTTTTTTTCAGAAGGGACGGAAGACAAAGGAACACCCTGAGGGTGAGCCCATCTTTTGCCTTTCTCCAATCATATTAGTTTGTCCAATGATATTAGCTGAAATAAATTAACAATGCTGTCAAATTAAAAAAGATCACTCTGTGACCTTGTAAAGACAATTATAGCTGCTCATTCTGGTCGCGCTGATGAGCTTCTGGTAGGTTCATCATCATAAGCTAAATAAAGCTTGGCTGAGATCAAAGGCAGCAAGTCTGACACCACTTTGATATAATTCATATTGACGCCCATGATGTAGTGACCATGGAAAGTCAGCTATGGGTAAGGACTAAACAATGTCCAACCTAACACATTTTTCTCCACATTTCCTCCTCTTATAGTCAGTCCTGTCAAAAAAAATTATCCATATCCGTTACTTTTATCATGTCTATTTTTAGTTAAGCACAGTTAGAATTTTCTGCTAATTACATGTGGCAATGTTTCATCCTCCTCCTTGATCTTTCTCGTGGGATCCAATACAAAACTTTTGCTGCTAATAATGGATTTTTCTTTAGCACTGCGATCACAGGGAAAACGCGTGTCTTGAAATGATTCTGGCTTAATATGAATGAAAATATAATTGATCGTATCCCTTTCCTACATGGAGATCCTATGGAACACGAGTGCTTAAAGGAGACAATATTTGTGGAGGTATTCTGATTCTTGTCTTCAGCTTACCATTTCTCTTTCCATGTCTCTCCTTTTGGTGCACCCTGTAATTTCACTCGTAACGTGAGAATGATGGAGTCGTGATAATAGCACGTTTTCATTTCATATGAGACAGGAAGACTCATTACAGGCCCTGACATGTTTCACGACGGGGGAGAGAAATGCTGCCTGTTATCTCCGCATCCACGCTTCTCAACAGTTGTCAGTCTTCCATTTCCTTTTCATCATCAGTTTCATCTTCTGAGTTTCATTAGTGCCTGGGCAGCGACTCACAGAACTCAGTCAAGCATAGCTAAGTATAACACAGAGACCTGTCTAAGTTGTGAGGTGGTGCACTGTGCTTCAAACACAGACAAACTCATCTTTTTGCTATCACCGCCATGCATTAAGAAGCAATCAAAAGGGAGGAAAAGCAGCAAAATGTGACTCTTCATTAGTCAGGGGTGTTGCTAGACATAAAGCTCTACTGGGACACAGGCCCCCCTCATGCCCCATGTAAATTTTTCATTTATGATTTTGATATATTTTTGATTGAAATGTATGAAATGTGTTAGTATGTGCGTCACCAGCTTCCCTTGCTTAGCCCATTAATACTGCACTGTCATGTCAGAAAGGGCTTTGACCAGAGCATAAGCACACACACGTATGTCACCACCTAAGAAAAATTCTGCTATGGGGCTCTCCTACCTGACTTGTGAGCCATGCAAACAATTTGCCATTGTTGCACAGTCACAACTCACACTGCATTGCTCTCACTACTACCTCTCCTTTAAAACAGTCTGTCTCTGTAATAAGCCTGAATGGAAACCTCTACTAGAAAATACCACTGCTGATTTGAATAGACCTCTGCGCACTAACTCAATTAGGGTCTGAGCTGCTTGTATCTGATGCTGCCTGTAGACCTCTGGCTGTGCTTTACTGGCTGAGGCTACCTGTATTTCACCTGGCTATGTGTGACCTTCTAAAGATGTCTGGACTTGGTCTGTGCTGGTACTGGATTTGGATCAGCTGTGCTCATACTGGCTTATGATCCAGCATCTACTCTACTGACAAACTTCATATCAAAACTTGCAAGATATTAATGTTATCAGCTGCTTTAAGCCCATTCAAACAGGTTCCCCAGGTTTCCTTTAATCCATTTTCAAAATGAAAATAGTATTTATACTATGACACGACTGAGTATGTGATGTATATTATCTACTGAGAGATGTACATCCATATTGCCCAGTCTGCCCAGATAATCAACATTTTAATAGTCAATATGAATCAAATGCTTTCCACCTTGCATTAGTACAGAGTTGTAACTACACCTTCAGTGAGAGACAGATAATTATTGTCTCCATTTAAAATGATGTGTGCCTATGAGGAGCGCCATCACATCCGTGTCTGGACTGGTCCCACTAATGTTGCTGCTGGAATGCAATAATGTCCAGTTGCAGACTGTAGCACCGCTCAGCTGGATGTTTAATTTTGTGCACACGCACATGCGGATGAGCGCATGTTCACGCACATGTGGTTTTCTTTCCATTGCTGCAGTTTATAAAAAAGACAGACAGAGAGATTCACTGCAGCAACACATGCTGCTCACATCAGACTTTGACAGAGAACACTTGTTTACCTGACTGCCGTTCTCAACATTGACTCGTCTTTTGCGACATTTCATATCGTAACAACATGCCTTTTCACATTAACCGTTTTTTGAAATCGGATGTTGCATATGTATTTTTGTTAACTTGATGTTGCATATGTTGCCAATTGTTGCTAACTTGACCGCGAAGCCCTACGCATCCAAAAACGACACCATGGGGTCTTGACAATTTCACTGGGGCACAGCACATGGATACAGGGTCACGTGCCCCAGTAAAAAGGGTCTAGGGACGCCTATGTCATTAGTTAAGAGTGGGAGTTACTGTAGGGCTCTAAAGAAATCTGTCTTTCTTTAGAGCCCTACAGTCTTGGCAAAACGTCAAACACACTGGATATCTGTTTGCAAACCACAGCATGTGTAAATTGGTGTTCACTTTAGAAGACTGAGAAAGATGAAATGATATGATTAAATAAAAATCTCACAGGAGCTGAGAGCTCCCATTTTGAAAGCTGGATTTTGTTTTTATCATATCGTCTACAGTACACCTATAACATCAAGAAAATATTAAACATGGAGGCAATGTTGCTGTCAGCATCTTAGCCTCCTTATTCCTACTGAGTGTCCTCTGAATCAAAGCCAAGTCTTTTCTCTGTGGGGTTTACAATAGCATGAATCCTGGCCTTAATAACCCACACAGGTCAGACCAAGCACACACACACACACACACACACACACACACACACACACACCACACACACACACACACACACACACACACACACACACACACACACACACACACACACACACACACACACACACACATTCTTTCTCCCAACCCATTTCTCAGCTTCTCTCCCCGGAGCATTAAAACAGACAACAGACCTTGGTTAGGTCATGGCCAACACAGACCTCATTTGTCAGGATGAGCATCTATGAAGCTGGATTGTTAATTATGAGAATAAAATAAAGACGTATGAGGCTGATACCTACACACAGCTGAAGAACAAGCTCACACCCTGCAAAAGTTTCCATTAGGAATTCAGTTATGCAAGCATGCAAACACACACACACACACACATACAGATAGACTGCCATTAAGAGCTGAATAAAGATGTATGGGACCTATGCATTCCATGACTCATACTGTGTTACGTAATCAATGGGCCTCAAACTGTGCAGTTTCAGAGGGATTAGTGATGATGAACACGAAGAGCACATTGTGCACTAAGAAGATAGGATTGTGATTGAGACTATAGTTGAATACTGGGAATTCTTACCAAAAATAATTCACTTACCCCCAGAAAAACACTGTGAACACTGGTGTCTGTGAAGATTCTCAGTCATCCAGGTCATAGTTATGCAAGATGGGTTAAAATCAAGGGCAACTGGACTCGGTTGAAGATACTAGAAGACGTTTTGCCTCTCTTCCAGAGACTTCCTCAATTCCAACTAACTGGCAGCTATTTAACCTCTGTGGGGTTGGTATCAAGGTGACGGATACCACTTGGTTCAGTAGTGCTCCTGGCTGTTGTAAGTCTGAACAACCATCGTTAGCATTGTCACATGAGGCCAAATGTGAGCATTTGTTCAATCTCCTGGGAAGGGGTGAAAGGACAGCCTTATTAAGTGGTGTCACAGACCTCCTCCCTTGTTGAGAAATGTTTTTTCTATTCTGGTGTAGATGGTTTCTTTGACTCCTCTTTCAAACCATCTTTCCTCCTTGTCCAAAATATGTACATTGTTGTCCTCGAAAGAGTGTCCCTTATCCTTCAAATGTAAGTAAATTGCTGAGCCTTGACCTGAGGACTTGGCACTTCTGTGTTGAGCCATGCATTTGTATATTTGTTGTATAGTTTCTCCAATATATGGGTCTGTGCATTCTTCACTACACTGGGCAGCATACACAAGATTGCTTTTCTTGTGTGTAGGTGTGCAGTCTTTCGGGTGAACCAATTATCTGTCTTAGTCTGTTGCTGGGTTTAAAAAACACAGGGATGTGGTATTTGTTTATACAGAAGTTAAATAGCTGGGATTTCCTGCCAGTCAGGAGGCCCGTAGAAGCCTAAACGTCTTTGAGCATCTGCAACCAAGTCCAGTTGCCCTTGATTTTAACCCACTCTGGATATTGTGAACACTGGATTTTTAGTGTGTGTGCTTGTGTCTTTGCATCCTGAAGAATACTGTTCTGAAACAAAGACACCTTCTCCAGAGCAAATTACCACAAACATTGTCATAGCTAAATACAAAGGTCCGACCTTGAAATCCTGTTTTTACTGTAATGTAAGTGGCTCAACTTTTAGGATGCAGTAGGGCTGACCCCCAATAGTTGAAGAGTCGATGCTTCGATGGGCGGAGCCTGATTCGACTGTCAATCTCACAGTCGAAGCTTCGCAGTGAAACGAGGATCATGCCATTTTGGCAATATGGGGGTGCTCAACGTCTGATTTTACATAGAACTACCAGTTTTCTCCCAATAAGTTAATATACAGCCTCTTACAATATTTAAAACATGTAAAAAGAATAAAACTTCCAATAAATGTTTTTAAAGTGCATAAATAAATCCAAAATTGTAACCCTAACCCTGGGTCGTCAGTGCACATGTGTAGGCGTAGCGTGTGTGTGTGTGTGGTGGCGGAAGAGGAACACTTGCTGAAGAGACGGAGACCCGGCTTCACTGGGGTTGTGCCGAGTTGTCCGCATCTCGCGGGACTTTCAGATAATTTATCACTGTTAATGACCCGCGAGGAATCTCAACGTGCATGTAGTTGTCGGCAGCACGGCATGCATGCCCAAGTCACTTAGTCGAGGACAGCCTAGGATGCAGTGGTGTTTTCCAGTTATTCATACATCTGTGTAGATTGTAGGGTGAACAAAACGGAGTGGAAAATCTGTTTGAAACAAAACTCCAGGCAGGTCGAGGCTGGGGTATACTTGAAACAAACTACTTTGTATGAAGTGTCATGCAACTATGTCTAAAGGCAGTGCTGTATGGCAACTTTTAAAAGGCAGGGTGAAAAGTCTGTCTTTAAAAATTGGATATTTGGACAGTTTTTCCTTGAAGGCACTGATAGAGTTGCACTTGAAATTTCATTTCTCTCTCAACCTTTTTTTTTCATTCTTTAGACAACAACTACAAGTGTAAAGAATGAAAAAAAAAGGTTGAAAGAGAAATTAAAACCCTGCCTTTCTTTCTCACCACCACAGTCGCAAGCACTTTGAAGCAACCAGATATGCAGGCCTCCGTCCCCTAACATTTTAACTAAACATCTATGGACTGCTTTTGTGCCTCAAACCACTGAAACATGTCACAATGGTTTCATGCAACATTGCATGCAGTAATTGTTGAGACTGGTGTGGGCGAGGCAACAAAGATAGGACCTAAATGCAGTAGGTGTAGTCAGACTGGTACTGTTCAATGATAAATTACCACAATTAAGGTATAAGGTGTAGGTAGGCAGGCAGGTACCAGGTCAGAGTCAGGGTAAGGTTCAGGTTCTGGTGGCTAGAAAGCAAAGGTACAAAGCACATGGCAACTTTGACCATCTGGTGGAGTACTAGTGAAAATTTGCCAGGTATGTGTACACATATGAGGGATTTCACTCTGGATCGTACATTGCTCATGATGTGCTTACTCATACAATAATAAAATCAGACACAGACTACAGTATAAGGAACACATATAAACACACTTTAAACCAAAACCAAGGGGAGATGCCAGAGGTAAGAAGTTGGAACAGGTTATGACCGGGGTGAGATGGATCTGCAGTGATGTTTCCCATCCATTTCCTGACTCTGGCAGCCCGTTCTAGATATCCCCTTAGCATCATAGTTCAATGCAGTTTAAGTTACGTAGGTTATGAAAATTGCGCTAGTTTCGCAAGTAATGGTACTTAACTTACTTTTTAACTAACATACGTAGTTATTTTAACCCAAACCATAATCTTTTCCCAACCCTAACCAAGTACTAACCAAACTGCAACATATCACAACTTTAACAACTAGCCATTTCAAAATGGCGATGTTTTGCAACATTAAGCTTTCTCTGTCTCTGCAGTCCTGACTGTCCTGGGAGATCCAAACCAGACTGTGATGGACGTGGAGAGAACAGACTGAATACTGGCTGTGTAAAAGTGGATCAACAACTCCTTAGGCATGTTGAGCTTCCTGAACTGGCGC
>NC_060160.1:10896975-10949979 GCF_021292245.1 Micropterus dolomieu | reverse complement strand
CACACACACACACACACACACACACACACACACACACACACACACACTCCTCTATACCTTTCTTTCTCCCAACCCATTTCTCAGCTTCTCTCCCCGGAGCATTAAAACAGACAACAGACCTTGGTTAGGTCATGGCCAACACAGACCTCATTTGTCAGGATGAGCATCTATGAAGCTGGATTGTTAATTATGAGAATAAAATAAAGACGTATGAGGCTGATACCTACACACAGCTGAAGAACAAGCTCACACCCTGCAAAAGTTTCCATTAGGAATTCAGTTATGCAAGCATGCAAACACACACACACACACACATACAGATAGACTGCCATTAAGAGCTGAATAAAGATGTATGGGACCTATGCATTCCATGACTCATACTGTGTTACGTAATCAATGGGCCTCAAACTGTGCAGTTTCAGAGGGATTAGTGATGATGAACACGAAGAGCACATTGTGCACTAAGAAGATAGGATTGTGATTGAGACTATAGTTGAATACTGGGAATTCTTACCAAAAATAATTCACTTACCCCCAGAAAAACACTGTGAACACTGGTGTCTGTGAAGATTCTCAGTCATCCAGGTCATAGTTATGCAAGATGGGTTAAAATCAAGGGCAACTGGACTCGGTTGAAGATACTAGAAGACGTTTTGCCTCTCTTCCAGAGACTTCCTCAATTCCAACTAACTGGCAGCTATTTAACCTCTGTGGGGTTGGTATCAAGGTGACGGATACCACTTGGTTCAGTAGTGCTCCTGGCTGTTGTAAGTCTGAACAACCATCGTTAGCATTGTCACATGAGGCCAAATGTGAGCATTTGTTCAATCTCCTGGGAAGGGGTGAAAGGACAGCCTTATTAAGTGGTGTCACAGACCTCCTCCCTTGTTGAGAAATGTTTTTTCTATTCTGGTGTAGATGGTTTCTTTGACTCCTCTTTCAAACCATCTTTCCTCCTTGTCCAAAATATGTACATTGTTGTCCTCGAAAGAGTGTCCCTTATCCTTCAAATGTAAGTAAATTGCTGAGCCTTGACCTGAGGACTTGGCACTTCTGTGTTGAGCCATGCATTTGTATATTTGTTGTATAGTTTCTCCAATATATGGGTCTGTGCATTCTTCACTACACTGGGCAGCATACACAAGATTGCTTTTCTTGTGTGTAGGTGTGCAGTCTTTCGGGTGAACCAATTATCTGTCTTAGTCTGTTGCTGGGTTTAAAAAACACAGGGATGTGGTATTTGTTTATACAGAAGTTAAATAGCTGGGATTTCCTGCCAGTCAGGAGGCCCGTAGAAGCCTAAACGTCTTTGAGCATCTGCAACCAAGTCCAGTTGCCCTTGATTTTAACCCACTCTGGATATTGTGAACACTGGATTTTTAGTGTGTGTGCTTGTGTCTTTGCATCCTGAAGAATACTGTTCTGAAACAAAGACACCTTCTCCAGAGCAAATTACCACAAACATTGTCATAGCTAAATACAAAGGTCCGACCTTGAAATCCTGTTTTTACTGTAATGTAAGTGGCTCAACTTTTAGGATGCAGTAGGGCTGACCCCCAATAGTTGAAGAGTCGATGCTTCGATGGGCGGAGCCTGATTCGACTGTCAATCTCACAGTCGAAGCTTCGCAGTGAAACGAGGATCATGCCATTTTGGCAATATGGGGGTGCTCAACGTCTGATTTTACATAGAACTACCAGTTTTCTCCCAATAAGTTAATATACAGCCTCTTACAATATTTAAAACATGTAAAAAGAATAAAACTTCCAATAAATGTTTTTAAAGTGCATAAATAAATCCAAAATTGTAACCCTAACCCTGGGTCGTCAGTGCACATGTGTAGGCGTAGCGTGTGTGTGTGTGTGGTGGCGGAAGAGGAACACTTGCTGAAGAGACGGAGACCCGGCTTCACTGGGGTTGTGCCGAGTTGTCCGCATCTCGCGGGACTTTCAGATAATTTATCACTGTTAATGACCCGCGAGGAATCTCAACGTGCATGTAGTTGTCGGCAGCACGGCATGCATGCCCAAGTCACTTAGTCGAGGACAGCCTAGGATGCAGTGGTGTTTTCCAGTTATTCATACATCTGTGTAGATTGTAGGGTGAACAAAACGGAGTGGAAAATCTGTTTGAAACAAAACTCCAGGCAGGTCGAGGCTGGGGTATACTTGAAACAAACTACTTTGTATGAAGTGTCATGCAACTATGTCTAAAGGCAGTGCTGTATGGCAACTTTTAAAAGGCAGGGTGAAAAGTCTGTCTTTAAAAATTGGATATTTGGACAGTTTTTCCTTGAAGGCACTGATAGAGTTGCACTTGAAATTTCATTTCTCTCTCAACCTTTTTTTTTCATTCTTTAGACAACAACTACAAGTGTAAAGAATGAAAAAAAAAGGTTGAAAGAGAAATTAAAACCCTGCCTTTCTTTCTCACCACCACAGTCGCAAGCACTTTGAAGCAACCAGATATGCAGGCCTCCGTCCCCTAACATTTTAACTAAACATCTATGGACTGCTTTTGTGCCTCAAACCACTGAAACATGTCACAATGGTTTCATGCAACATTGCATGCAGTAATTGTTGAGACTGGTGTGGGCGAGGCAACAAAGATAGGACCTAAATGCAGTAGGTGTAGTCAGACTGGTACTGTTCAATGATAAATTACCACAATTAAGGTATAAGGTGTAGGTAGGCAGGCAGGTACCAGGTCAGAGTCAGGGTAAGGTTCAGGTTCTGGTGGCTAGAAAGCAAAGGTACAAAGCACATGGCAACTTTGACCATCTGGTGGAGTACTAGTGAAAATTTGCCAGGTATGTGTACACATATGAGGGATTTCACTCTGGATCGTACATTGCTCATGATGTGCTTACTCATACAATAATAAAATCAGACACAGACTACAGTATAAGGAACACATATAAACACACTTTAAACCAAAACCAAGGGGAGATGCCAGAGGTAAGAAGTTGGAACAGGTTATGACCGGGGTGAGATGGATCTGCAGTGATGTTTCCCATCCATTTCCTGACTCTGGCAGCCCGTTCTAGATATCCCCTTAGCATCATAGTTCAATGCAGTTTAAGTTACGTAGGTTATGAAAATTGCGCTAGTTTCGCAAGTAATGGTACTTAACTTACTTTTTAACTAACATACGTAGTTATTTTAACCCAAACCATAATCTTTTCCCAACCCTAACCAAGTACTAACCAAACTGCAACATATCACAACTTTAACAACTAGCCATTTCAAAATGGCGATGTTTTGCAACATTAAGCTTTCTCTGTCTCTGCAGTCCTGACTGTCCTGGGAGATCCAAACCAGACTGTGATGGACGTGGAGAGAACAGACTGAATACTGGCTGTGTAAAAGTGGATCAACAACTCCTTAGGCATGTTGAGCTTCCTGAACTGGCGCCAAGCTGAAGTCCACGAACAGGATCCTTGCATATGTCCCTGGATAGTCGAGGTGTTGCAGGATGTAATGTCAGTCCCATGTTGACTGCATCATCCACTGACCTGTTAGCCTGGTCGGCAAACTGCTGGGGCTCCAGCAAGGGGCCTGTATTGACAGGTGGGCCAACACCAATCTTTTGAAGGACTCCATGACTACAGATGTCAGGGCGACAGGCCTCTAGTCTTTTAATCCAGATATGGAGGGTTTTGGGGAATGGGATGATTTTGGCGCGTTTGAAGCAGGAGAGAACTTTACACAGCTCAAGTGATCTGTTGAAGACCCGTGTGAAGATGGGGGCTAGCTGGTCTGTGACACACCGTCTGAGCCAGGAGCCTTCCCGATCTTCTGCCTCTAAAAGAGATGGCGCACATCCTGATTAGGGGAAATGGGAAGCAGGTGAGGAGGTAGTGACTGACACAAGAGAAATGCTGCCTTTTAATGGGGTGTTTACTGTGTTCACAAGAGTCCATATGACCTTGGACTTGGAAAGTTCACAAGTTGTGCTGTGTTTGCTAACGTTTTCAGAAATGGCAGAGGCCATGGAAGTCTTACCACTTGAATGCCAAGCATATGGTGTACACGACTTTGCAAGTCATAACCACAAGCTCACAAGTTAGATTACATTTATTCATTTAGCTGATGCTTTTATCCAAAGTAACTTACAATTGCTATTTATGTCAGAGGTTGCACGCCTCTGGAGCAGCTAGGGTTTAAGTGTCTTGCTCAGGGTGGACGTGTCCCAGTGGGGAATTGAACACAGGTCTCTCCCAAAAAAGGCATGCGTCTTATCCATTGTTCCATCACCACCCCTAGTTCCATTTGAAGGCAGCAAAAAAGTCAGATGGCATCTGGTGGATGGAAGGATAATGGCAATGTATGAGTATGAGGGATTGGGAACATCTTGGACCTAACATCAGCCCCATAAGGATGCTCATACACTCCCGGACAACCACTCAGACATGTTAAAACTGGTGAGGGGTCATGCTGAAGAACAGATCAAACTAGTCTGTATGTTTGGCATTGTGTCTTCTCCAAAAAGAGTCAATGTTACTCTTTTGAATTTCAATTGATTAATTAATATTCCCACATAATCTAATGTACATTTATGTAACTGTTATCTTTGTGGGCTATGGAAGTAAGGCAGTGATGGGCCATCCAAGGGTGAATCCAAGCTGTGTTGAGTACAACCGGAAAATGGCTCATATCTCAGTTTAAGATGCTTTTGTTGTCCATCCAAAGATGGAGGACACTTTGGACTGTAGTGTATGACTGCCGTATACATCACTGTGCCATAAAGCCACATAGCCTGCAGCTCACGTACTGTACATGAACCTACTGTGGCCATTTTAATAGTAACAATACGCTATTGTTGGATTCATCCATATTACAGTAAGAATATGAAAGAACACCCTTTTATGAGAACAACATTATATATAACAAGGAACAGTTTGTCTTGGGAAAATCATTGATGTATTCTTGAGAAATTTTAATTTTAAAATCATGGGAAAACTAACTGGCAGAGTCATTCACAGGAATCTAACAGACAGACTGACAAATGGGCTGACAGGAAGGCCAGTCAGAGATACAGACTGACTGAGTGACCAGCTAGCGGACTGATTGACAGCCAGTCAAGAAACAAGTCAGATAAGTCAAAGCAAACTGACTGACTGACAAAAGACAGAGAGAAATAAATGATTTGAGCATCACCCAGAAAGAGTAAATAGCCGTCCTGGTGACTCAGTGGGGTGGCTGCTGGGTGGAGGCGAAATATAGGGAAAGAGATGGGGCGTAAAGAGAACAGGGTGCAATACCGAGGGGTGCTGAGGCGATGAAATGAAGGGTTTGAACTGCTGATGTAAGCGTGGACACACTCCCTTTTTCTTTCTCTCTCTTACACGCACACACACGCTATCGCACACACAGCGCTGACAAGCTGTTTCTACCCATGGGAAGTCATTCAGGGTTCAGGGGTTCAAATGAAAATGAATAACAGTGCCTGGACGTATCGCTCTTCTTCTCTCTGGCTTTTTCTCTTCCTCTTTCTTGTTGCAGTCATGATGAAGCATTTCCTTCCATTTGCTTCCATCTCTGCCTTCCCCCCTCAGCTCTTCTTCCTTTCCCACTTCACCCTCATCTCTTTTCTTCAGCCACCCTTGGCTCTAGATTTCATGCAGCTTCCTTTAAATATTAACAGCTACAGTCTGAGGAGTTTCGCTGTACAGTGCATAGCACTCGGCGTTCGGAGGAGCAATTCTGTATTCATTTTAATCAGCATTCAAAGGGCAAGCATTCTCTATTCATTCTAATCTGTCTTCAGCATTTTAATAAGGACCATTCTTAGGACCTGCACCGAATTTTGTACCATGGGGGAATCTCCCAGGGTTATAGCCTGCATTTGTTGCCATCTGTAATTGTTGTTTTTTCCATCGTGGGCCGCCTCCATCGTGTGACAGTGGTGTTGCTTGAGTATTCCATTTTATCAGGAGTCAGTTGATGCTTTTGAGGGCAGGGAATGTATTTAATTGTGAATTTGATACAGCAGAGCGGCTGTTTTGGCTGAGAGAGCATCCGTTTCATCTCAGATCAATTAACAATGGGATACACACAAAGATGGGAAAGTTTATGACTGATACTCATCTGAAACCAGCCCATGAATATATGTATATCACAAACAAAATCCAAAAGCACATATGCTCATGCAAATAATGACAAGAGGGTTAGTTGTTTATTTGTGTGCCAGGTTGTATACAAAAAGCACAGAAGCGAAGAGCAGGATTAATAAAATATCAATCACAGGTACCCTGAGAAAATGTTGCTGTTTCATCCATGAAACTGACTTTTATGACCCTGTCATTTTGATTTCTGCCCTCCAGAAGGTGAGAGCAGTCGAGGAGACACTGGAGATGTAAAAGTTTACAAACTTTGCTTTTTAAAATTCAGCCTTGTGTTGCTTCCAAGTTATTTAGAAGATCGGAAAAACACCAGTGTGTCCACCAGGGGTGCACTGATTCTGTTTTTGATCAAAAACAAGTTGGACGCATTAATCATTGACAGGCTGGTATACATTTTAGTATACAGTACTTACTGAAACAAACATTTCTGGCTGTAGTTTAAAAAATATTGAAATCTTAGCAGGGAGTAATTCCTACTGCTGCAGTTTCACATTAAAAACATTTAATTGGTGAAACATGAGTTGACTTTTATTATGAAGTTGTCACAGGAAATGCAATGTATTTGTCAGTGACAGGCACTGGCCGCTATCATTTATCAAAAATGTGTCTACAAAACAAGGCAGCTGTTAGACCAAGAGCTGCAGGCAACAGGCTGCGCACCACCAACTTCTCAGCGAGTTAACCAACTCCTTTCACTGTGCCCTGCTGTTTGCCGACTCATGCCATGTGCAGCATAAAATCAGATCACAGTTGCTCACAGAATACTGGAAAAAGGCCAATTAATGCCTGACTTCTTTAGTAAATGACTATTTATACATTCAGCAGACATGGAGTTGATTTTCTGGCCACCTGATGAATGTACAGCCAGGGCCAAAATTATGGGCACCCCTGCATGTCTTTCACATATCAAAAAGAAAAGCAGAGGAAAAAAAAGCCAAATCTGAGACATTTCACACAGAACTCCACAAATGGACTGGACAAAATTATTGGCACATTTTCAAGTAGCAATTCACAGGTGCTGGCAATATTGAAATCACACTTACAAAGTTAAAAGTTAAAATGGAGAAACGTTGACTCATCCTGTGTCTGTGTGTACCACACTGAGCATGGCCAAAAGAAAGAAGAGGAAAGAGTTGTCTGAGGATCTGAGAACCAAAATTTTGTGTGCAACATTGCAAAGAAGTTTACAGCCCATGGCACTGTAGCTAATCTCCCTGGATGTGGACATAAGAGAAAAATTGATGAAGGACTGCAATGAAAGCTTGTTCGAATAGTGGATAAAGAACCATCAGCTTCCAAACAAATTCAGGCTGACCTGCAGACACAGGGTACAACAGTGTCAGCTCGCACTATCCATTGCCATCTGAATGAAAAGGGAGGACCCAGGAGGACCCTGCTGCTGACACAGAAACATAAAAAAGCCAGATTGGAGTTTGCCAAATCTTGCCTGAGGAAGCCAAAATCCTTCTGGGAGAATTTCCAGTGGACAGATGTGACTAAAACAGAGCATTTTGGTAAAGCACATCATTCCTCTGTTTTCAGAAAACGACATGAGGCCTTCAAAGAAAAGAACACGTCCCCTACAGTCAAACATGGTGCAAGTTCACTGATGTTTTGGGGTTGCTTTGCTGCTACAGGCACTGTGTGCATGGCATTATGAAATCTGAAGACTACCAAAGAATTCCGGGGTGCAATGTAGGGCCCAGTGTCTGAAAGCTGGGTCTCCACAGGGGTCTTATAACAGGACAATGACCAGAAGCATACTTTATAAGCACGCAAAAATAGTTTAAGACAAAGCACTGGAGAGTTCTGAAGTGGCCAGCAATGAGTCTAGATCTAAATCCCTTAGAGCACATGTGGAGAGATCTCAAAACAGTAGTTGGGAGAAGGAACCCATCAAATCTGAAAGACCTGGAGTAGTTGGCAAAAGGCAAAAATTCCAGAGATGTACAGAAGAAACTCATTGATGGTTACAGGAGGCGATTGATTTCAGTTATTTTTTTAAAGGGTATGCTACCAAATATTAAGTTGATGGTGCCAATAATTTTGTCTAGTCCATTTTTGTAGTTCTGTGTTGAATGTGTGGAATTTTTGTGCCTGACATCCTTCTGTCCACTCCTAGATGAGATGGGGGAAAAGACAAAGCAATTGGCTGCAAAATATTTCAGGTCGCCAACCAAAGTCATTACTTTCATCGCTGTCATTTGAAATATCAATATTTTGGTTCTAATTTGATGTTTCACTTCAGTTTTGCCTTTGAAGCTTACAAAGCTATGCTGATGAAATGAACCACTTAATCTACTGATCACAGTATGACTCTTCGGCTATTTTGGAAATGATTTCATTTTATTCTGCTAGGTTAGATTAAACAGCGAAGCGGATTGTTTCTGTGCTTGCTACATTTTTTGAATTGATCTTGATTGACCACTCTGTTATGCAAGGAGTTTGTGTTGCGGTAAAGGGCAAGCTGTCACTCACACAGACACTAATTCAAACGTGTGCCTGCCTACACTCACATAAAAACACGCACACACACAAAACCCTACAATGACCCAGAGAAGGTGTTAGTGTGGGGGTTTGTGTGTTTCAAGACAAAACGACGGACACTAAGTTGTCTAAAAGCCCTGCTGGGAGTCAGCGGAGCGCTCAGCCATGTAATGCTCTTAGTGCCACTTTCAGCAACAAATATACACACAATGAAGCACAGTATATTCACACACATGAATACCTATTAAACCAACACAAGACAGTAGATGCAGTTCATGTTCTTACACTTGGCAAACCTTCCTCATCCCCCCCCCACACACACACACAAATTCTGAGACATCGTGAGCTCAGAAACCATTACTACAGTGCTTTCACAGCGTATTATTTGCGTCCCATTACATTCACGCAGCAATCATTTGTCCTCCCTCTCCTGTCGGGCCTCTTATTTGACGAAGAAGAAGCAAATTTGGCACTCAACTAATGGGTGACTCATTCAGATTTTCTGCCATGTGTAACATTAGTGTTTGTACTTAGAAGTCATCTTACTGTAATGTTTATTTAATGCATGCCTCTGCTGCTGCATTGTACTGTCTTTGTGCGTGTTTGTAGTGCATTGTGTTTATACCTTCTCTCCATTTAAATTTTAGGCAGTTTTTTATTGGGTGCAAAAAGCTTTAGTTCCCAGATAAGATTTTTTTTTTAAAGCAATGACAAGTTGAGATGTCCTGACAACATCGTTCATAGAGACAGATACTGTTTTTTCATTGGAGTAGAGAGCAGATGCAGGAGAGCTGAAATGATTCAGTGCACAGAAGATGACATGAGGTACATCTTGAAAAGATAAGTTTTCCTACAAAAGGGAAAAGGTGTGTGTGTGTGGGGGGGGGCTGGCTGTTGAATGGAACATGCTTTCTAGAAAAGGTATGACTGATGGATTGAATGATCATATTTTCAGATTTATTTTTAGCATGTGCTTTCAACACAGAGAAAAAACGAGCGTGCGATTGGGTGACCGACGGATGACCTGGTAAGGCTTGTAATTGGCAGATATATGAAGCGTGTGGATGTTTTGACACACAGTTTCACATTGTCAAAAAGGCGAGAATTTAATCTGTGAATGCTACAGTTTCTTCTCGCCCTGACAACACCATAATCACTACTCATCAGGAGAGAAACCCTATTACATGTCCAGTAACTCCATGTGAAGATTTAAACATCTGCAGACTGATTTCCATTCATAAAGAGCACAATTTCTAAAGAGCCATATGGTCCGTTTGCCACAAGGCCCCTTGCAGCAGACTGTGTGTTGTTGACTGAAGCCACAGTAGCTTCGCACCGCTTTGAGGCTGTCGCTTGCATACAAACTCTTTCATGTTTGTTTGTGTGCGTACTGTATTTCGAAGCTTGCATATATCCTGCCTCCCTCTTTTTTTTCCACTGCTTCCACACCCGATTAAAAATGGATGAGAACTTTATTTAGTGCGAGGCAATTCACTCTGCCAGTCAGCCGTGGTGCTCGAATGAATGAGCTGTGTGTGTGTGTGTGTGTGTATGTGTGTGTGTGTGTATGTGTGTGTGTGTGGTGTGAGTGAGTGAGTAAGTATGTGTGGTTCCTCCTGAGCTGAGGGGGATGATGAGACAAGTTGATGTGGGGTTACCGCTGGGTTAAACCAGTCTACTGTCAGGTCAGTCAGAGTTCAAAAGGACTGAGGCTAGAAGGCAGCAGACAGAAGTGCAGCTCAGGTAGACGGGACGATCGCTGTGGTATAGACAGACAAGACAAGCTGAGGTGGAATTCCCCCATGGAGACCAAGACGAGAGGATACTGGGGTTTAGAGAATCGCAATTAAATCCATGGGAAATAAAAGCTAGAGATAAGAGCTCCCATCAGGAATAGGAAAACAAAGTAAAATCTTGTACTTTGCCAGCGTGACATTCTCTCTTCACCAGAGGGATCAATGGGAAGAAGTGAAGTCAGACACCAGCAACTACTCTGTCTCGATGAGAATAGATGTTCAGACCTCTTATTTTCTCTCTCCAAGCTCTCTTCTCCTCACTCCTTCATTTCAGTTTTTTAAATTGAGAACAGACAAACTGCTAGCTGTACTGCTTTTTTATTTTTTAGTGACAGTGCTTGAATGAAAAAAAAAGCTAGTACTCTTAAGTCTGCATCCAGCATAGCTTGCATATGGAGCTTTTTTGGTGCTAAGAATTGAATTATTAATTAGATAGCAGGAATTATTATTATTATTTGTGATATCAGCCATCATTAGGTAGGTTAGCCATTTAATAATTATATTACCGTACTTTATTAATTACTCATCAGCAAAAGTGATTACATTACTTTCTGTTACTTAAACTACTCCAAGTCACCACACCCACAGTAAGGTTTTAGTTTCCAAAAGAAGTTCTCAGAGTCTCCTATCACCAACGTGACATGACATCCTTAAGCCACTGAGAGGTGGTTGGGGCCCGGCTGGATTTCCATTTAAGTAAAAGATGGCATCATGCTTATAAAGATGTGAGGGCTAAAATGCCCAAATGTTTGGAAATAATTGTTCCATGTTCTCACAATGTTTCCAGTCTTTGGGGGTCTCCACATATCACAATAAAAGTACAGTTCTTAACTTCAGCCTACAATTTCAAGGTGTTTACTGACCCCTCAACATCTAGCCTAGCCCTGGTAACTTCATATTGCCATCCAGAAATCCTGTCTGCATTGTGAAGCGGCGGGGTTCTCACGCCCTCCAACTCTGAACAAAAATTACTACATGTTTACTGGTGTCTAATGTTAGTAAGCCAGCTAAGAAGATATCACAGATAAATACTTTGTAGTTACCAGAACACTCATTTTACCTGTTTTGGCAGAAGCTAGCTGCCCACCTCCAAATTCTGTCCCAGACCGTCTTTCTCTACTGGCTGCACAGACATGAAATTCATTCCGACTCTCCATCTAATTTCCAGTAATACAGAAAAGAAGCGGACCCCCAAAATATCAAAGTAACAGAGCTGTGTCCTAATTTCATATTACCATATATCAGTAAATAGTTTGTACTATACTTTTTGTCATAGTGTTCTGTTTTTGCAGTTAGTATACAAGAAGTCAATATGTGTGCTGACACACATCAGTGAAGCTGCCAATGACTTTGGAAAGCTCCTGCCAATTAAACTTCACGAAAAGAAAGCAAAATCTTTTCCCAGAGATTTAAAACTTTTGTTTCTAAAATCTTTTCTGACGTTGTCTCATCACCATCCACAATATGAATTCATTTTACACATCAAAAGAATAAGGCTCCAGCTCATTCAAAATGCATCAGCCATAAATCTAATGCGCACACACAAAGCGGAAAAGCAAACAGAAAACTGTTCTATTTTATTTGGATTACAAGTACTTACTGTATGTCTTGTCTTGTCATGTGTGAAGGATGGCTCTTCACCATCATAGGAAGTTCTTCTATCATTTATTTTCTTGTATTTTATAAATCATATGCTTCATTTAACCGTAAAGCATATTACTTTTACTTTAAATGAAATGTTCCATATAAATACAATTTCCTTGCCTTGCCTCTCCAGTATTTATACTTAAAAAATAAAAAGGGGCCATGTGTAGTTTTCAGTCTCCTCTAGTGCTGTGGTTAGAAGTACCGTAGTAAGTATTGTACTGAATTGGTCTTCCACTGTGGTGTGTACCTGAGTATCGGTAAAATGACAATAAATCTAAATTGAATGTTACGAATCATACAGAGGCACATCCATGCTAACGTAGCTGGCTTCCTCTACCTTGCAGCATTAATAGCCAGTATAAGCAGACCATTTCACATTTGCTTTGTACCGTTAATTTCTCACCCAATTTGTTCACATAGAAAAAGGCATACTGGCCTTCACAGGCAACCGAGAAAGACGGCGAATGGCTCATTTTTATGTGAGGCTACAACCCTCTCACACACAAGCAATAAAAAAGTGATTAATTTCATTAACAAACTACATATAGACCCTTTAAGTTTTGTATTAGGTTGCGTAGGTAAAAATGTAGCATGGAATTGGGACACAATTCTGTCACAATTACCCCCATCATGATTGTTTTGTTTTCCTCTTTTTCCCAACAGCCCTAATAATCTCACTAGTATTGATTAACATGATTTATAAATTTTTACTCATATGTAATACTGACAGCAGCCATTTCAGTAAATGTTATTCGGACTGATGCTATTGATTGCACCTGTGCCTGGTATATTTAAGTAAATCAGTAAAGGCTGATGAAAAACTGAAACACTTGCTATTATTTAAATCTTACTTTTTGTGCAGCAGCAATAAAGCTGGATGACTCTTAAAAAAAAGAAGAAAAAAAGCAGTTTGCTTTCTACTCTGTGTTCTGTTCGGGTAACCTTCTCAGTTTTTAAGTCATCTACCTACACACCAAATACGAGAGACAGTCAGTAGTCCCCTTTGCTGTCATTTTATTTTTTAAAATGAGACTAGGCAATCTTGTAGACCACTCATTTTTTATTGTGACAGTAATGGTGTCTTTATACCCGTATGTCACTCACTGTCGCTTTATAAGCACAATTAACCGCCATAAGGCCTGGACTCTGGAGATGGACAAATATGGAGAACACATCACTGACATAGAAGTGAGGAGAGACATGCAGCCAGAAGGATATAGTGTGATGGATAGAGGGCATAGAACAATGAAATATGCATCAGGGTTCTCGTTAAATTTTAATCCAGACTGTTGACTGGAGGTTGACCCCGTTGTGCCCCAACACTTGCAGGAGTGAAAATATCCGCCGAGGGAGGCGGGAGAGTAGCGGTGGGTGCAGGAGCAGGGCAAAAAAACTGTGAGGAAGAAGAGAGTAATGAGGCTGGCTGGAGGTGTAGACGGGTTTTATCTGTCTGAGTGCCTGAGCATCCCCTAACTACATAAGAAGGAGGGAAAATCTGCAAGAGCTTCTAACATTTGTTCAGAAAAAAGTATTTTATTTTATATAGTGTATGTGAACAGATGTGCTCTCACCAATTCCTTGAAAAAAAAAACACCGTAACAACATATAACTCCAGAAATGTGCAGGAGTGTGTACTCTGAGGAGATGTTGGTGTGTTAAAGTGAAATCCTGGAAGAAAATGTCATAGGAAATCACATGTATTTTTCTCTTTTGATTGAATAGTTCAAAGGGAACACGAACAATTCTCTCCTAAAGCTTGAAAACAGCACTAAGACTTTAATCTGTTGTGTTATTACGAAAAAAGCTTTTATGTACACACAAATCCCTTTGTGCATATACAGTAATAAGCAGAACATTTGACCATATCCCCAGGAAATCAGCCTGTCACAGTGTCTGGCTTTGAGAAAAAAAAAGATGTTCATATTTGCAGACACTGATTGAACTGCACAGTTGATAAGGCTAACTTATGTAAATTCTGTTTTTAGGTTGTATTTGCCTTTAATGTTTTTATTCAGCAGGTCGTTGCTGATGCTTGAATTTGTGTTCTTTTTCCCCTTGATATTCAGTATCGCCGTTTATCAGGTTGTTTGTGTTTCTGTAAATATGTTTGTGGGTATAAAAGGCAGTGTGCAGACGTTTAGCATACTGTATACTCCTATCAGAAAATGTGACTCTTCATCACCACCAATCATCATTTTCCAAATGTGTACCTGAATGGATTCAAACTTGATGTTATCTAAAATTAAAATCAAAAGTGCATATTTTTTAGACTAACTATTTTAACTGTTAATTTATTACTATTACTTACCAGTTTCAACTGTTTAGCTACTTAGCTTTTTTATTAGTTCCTTTTAGCTATTTCAAACTTCATTCATTACAGATAGCTAAATGTTTCAACTTTTTATTAAATGCTCCGTATTTGTATAGCGCCTTTCTAGTCTTTTCGACCACTCAAAGCGCTTTTACACTACATCTGCATTCACTAGTCACACACATTCATACACTGGCGGAACAGCCGCCAGGGGCAATTCGGGGTTCAGTATCTTGCCCAAGGACACTTCAACATGCAACCGATTAACGGGTTGGCCGACCTTCCGATTAACGGCCAAACCGCTCTACCTCCTGAGCCACAGCCGCCCCCATTAGTCACCTTTAGCTAACTGTTTATCTATTACTATAACTTCTTTTCTAGCTTGCCAACTTGCTTTCATGCAATCTCAATAGTGGTAATTTTTAAATGTGTTTCAACTGACTTGGTTTGAAAAAGCAACTGCGTTGTTGGATTTACTTTCCATATTCAAAGACAATTCGGCATCCACTGCAACACAAATTTGACGTTTAACCCGCAAAGGTCTTGGGCTCAGAGGAAATGGTGTTCGTGAAAGGCCACTAAAAAAACAGAAGTTTACCATCATATGGAGCAAGCTACACAACTTACTGTTTAGGAAGGCTCGTTCCAAGGCTGGATTTTTTATTATTAGAGTTGTAGTTGTTACAAATGTCAATGGGACTTTGAACCTGGACGTTCTGGTCTTTATAAGGTCTTTATTGCCAATATACTAAAGATTAGCATTCCAATTTGTAATCCTATTTGGCTGTTTATTTTTCTCCTTAACACTCCTTTTAAAAAAAATCATATTTATATGCAATATATATATATATATATATATATATATATATATTTTTTTTTTTTTCAAATTCGCCTTCCACCCCCCCGCAGACTGGTTAGAAATCACTGATGTCTACTGTCTGTGTTTTTTCATAGAGGTCTATGTGCATTCCTGTGTGGCTGTGTAGGTGTGTAGGTGTGTGTCCCTAACCACGGCTTTAACCACTCCCTCAACCTCTAGTGCACCGGCCCGTAACCTCATTAATAACCCCTGCGTTTGCGGAATGGGGCTCCGGCGATCTATTGCGGTCTATTGCAGTGTTGTTTTTGTTTGGCCCTGGTCACAGTGATTCCTGGGAGATGGCAGCGTCATAAATCTACAGCTTATTCATGGAGCTAACCTGACCTTTACAGCAACACGAGAACAGAGAGAATGGCGGAGAGAGAGATGGAAGCCAAGGGAGAATAGCAGAAAAGGCCAGGGAAAAGGTAGAGCTGAGGGGATGAGAATGATGAAGGGGAGGAAGGAGAGATATAAGACGAGGGTGAAGGTGGTGGAAGAGCAAACCACAGGAGAATGGAATGGAGAATAGACGGAGGCAGCTGGGGTAGATGTGAATGATAGAAGAGAGAAAAGGATATTTAGCGGAGAATGGGAGAGTGAAGAGAGGGACAGAGGAAGTCAGAGGATGGAGCTGGTGGGAGTGAGAGGTTATTACGGGATGAAAGCAATCAATGAGTGTGAAGGGACTGGGAGATGGAGAATTGTATGCCAGTGTGTGTGCATTATTCGTGTGTGTCTCATTTGATGGAGCCCATCTCTACCGGAATTCCGTCACCTGTCGAGTCTTTAATAAAGTCTCTATGTTGGGGGTTTCATTTGCTCCCAGATGGCACCGCATCTCTCTACATGAGCTGTCTCGCACCTGACCAACAAAAGCAAAATGTGCTTTGAGAGTAGCTGCACGCCCCATGTGTACTGCGTATATAGTGCGTGTTTGTTTGAGTCTGTGAGTCATGAGTCAGTACTGTGTTTTCAGTGTATGTGCAGCACAGATTTTTGACCAGGACGAACAGGAGAGAGAGGAAATCATGTGGAAATTGTTTGTCTTAATTTGCTCTTTTCGGTCTTCAAGTTTATTTATGTGGCCCAAAATTTAAATAATACATTTGAATAATCAGAAACAAAACAAAACAAAAAAACATTGGTCAGATTCTCTTCTTGGAAGTAGTCGTTAGACAAAATAATCTTCACTTGAGGTCCACTTACTAGCTTTTTCCAAAGCTTTCAACCACATATCACATTCATCATTATTCATCAACCCTTGGAGTTGTTGATATGGACAATTTCATATGGTTGAAGGCTCTGGAACCTTGAGTTAAAATGTTATCAGTATTAATTAAATGTCAGGTCAACAATAATATGTAAAAGACTTTCAGGAAAAGTGTGTAGTACACATACACAAACACTATCAGAGGTGGTTAATATTATTAATATTACATATTAAACCTTGACCCACAAAACCTTTTTGCAAAGATACAGCATGATCCCGGACCAGAATACCATAATACAACACAACACAACACAACACACAAACACCACTATATTTACACATTCCATCTTTCTGTTGTTACAACCGTATTGCCAGTTGTTGTCTTATCTAACACAGACACTTTCAATTCAGTTCAATTCAATCCAGTTTTTTTAATATACCGCCAATTCATAACAAAAGTTATCTAATTGCACTTTTAATATAGAGTAGGTCTAGACCGTACATTTTATAATATTATTAACAGAGACACAAAAATTCCCACCATGAGCAAGCACTTGGCAACACAGGCAAGGAAAACCTCCCTTTTAGGAGGCAGAGAAATCTTGAATTGAACCGTGACTCAGGGTGGGCAGCCATCTGCCTCGACCAAATGGGGCTAAAGGGAGAGAGAGAGCAAAAGAGCGAAATAATAGGACTAATAGTAATAAATGTAGCAGTAGGTGTCGAGCAAGAACACGGGGGCGGCAGGAAGCCTGCAACCACAGATCCAGACTCCACAGCTCCAGAGCCAGAGACATCTGCAAAAAGCGACAGAAGGAGAGAGGAGAGGGACGAGAAAGCACAAAACTACAAGAAAGGGAAGAAGTCGAGTTAGGAACATGCATTGATGGGATTACAATGTATACAGGTGGAGAGTGAGACTAGGAGAGAGGAGCTCAGTGCATTGTAGGAAGTCCCCCGGCAGTCTAGACCTATAGCAGCGTAACTAATGCTGGGTACACACCAAAGGATTTTTTACATCTTATAAGATTTTCAAAATGTGATAGACCACAAACATGAGAAGCAAAAATCCTAGATTTAACCGTTTTGCTCCTATAGTGTGTGGTGTGCCATGATGTGACAAAGACAGCACACCACACACAAACAGATTTTCAACCCGAGTCTAGACTGTGAACACAGGAAATCTCGCAAAAACTTGTGAGACTTCAGAATTAGGGTGGCGGACGATATGCAGGAAGAAATTGCGATGTTGAACAAACATTCGTGCTGTTGCCACAAATCTACAAGCTGATCCTCCATCTCTGCTGTCCACATTAATTTCACCTTGTGCTGCGCCATGACTGTGTTTCTTATGCTTCCGTCTTCAATCATCTCGCTTTCTGATTGGATATTGTTTCGTTTCACTTGGTAATCTCCAGAATGTGCGCGTATTTGTCCTCGGGGATCCCCCCACACATCAGGATTTCTGATCGTAAATATTCAACATGTTGAACGGGCGAACGGGGCGCCTCCGACGTTCTTCCGATCAGGTTCGGACACTCTTAACACACCTCACACCAAGGGAGAATTTGATAAAATAATCTATAGAACCATCAAGATAATCGGGACATAGCTAGGATTGTCGGAAGGGGGGAAATAAGCCCAAGATAAGCCCTAACTATAAGTTTTATCAAATCTAATTTAAAAGATCACTCATTTTCCTGGGCATTTTCTCGACTGCACTTTTATTTCCTTTATGAAATTTAGGGCAATTTATTATTGCACTGAAAGTTTATTTCTTTTCTATTATTGTTTTGTCATTTTCATTTCATACAACTGTAACTGATTTATTTAAGACTTCATTGTGTTTGTTCTAATGCAATTCTTTGTCTCATATAAAGCACTAGGCTATACAAATGTACTTGCTTATTAAATCATGTTATTCAATTTCAAACATAATGTCTCATAATAATCTAAACAAAATGCTAACCATTTGTGCCTAATTTCTTTGGCAATATTTTTTCTGAATTTTCATTCCAATTGAGCTCATTAAACTGAAATAGCAGAGACAAAGGTTGTGAGTTTGTGTTACATGTGTAAGAATGATGCAACGCCCACTCTGGTGCAACACGTTTAATTTCTGTTGGAAATATGAAAATACAGTTTTAATCAGGAGCGCTCTCTGTAGCATGCATCCTTGGACTTACTCATCACGTACTGACGTCTCATTCTACTTTACTGCTCTGTACTTACTTCCTTACTGTTTTACAACATAACCAAATACAACATCTTAATAAACATTTAAATGACATAGATAACACAGAGAATGCCCTGCACATAAATTCCTGTATCATTTGGCTGTCCCTTTCACGTGTGTCTTCTCCTGAATATCACAGTTAAGTACTCAACTAAACTTACCAAAAACTACACGCAATTGAAGCTGCAGCATGACTCTCAGATTTTAGACAGGCAAACAAAGGGCAACCTCAATATACACATTCAACTCGTGAACATTTATGTCAGTAACATTGTCCCAGCAGTTACCAAAGCATGGACTTCTTTCATCCTTTTAACTAAGTCTTTTACACCCCAATGAATTACACATACATCAACTAACATTACCTTATATGACAGTACTGAATACCACGAGCTTCAGTCACTGCAACTCACCTCTTCAATGTACTCAAAGAAATAAATAAAAATCAACAGTGATAACAGTAAATATCACGTGAACTCTTGCAACCGTCACCATAAACATCTTTTTACCTCAGTGCCAGCGTGTGAGACAGCAACAAAATAATGTGGGCTCTAGGCTGTAACATCGGCATGCTAGCCACGATTAGCATTAGCTTACCAACACATGTAACCATTAGCTCTTGGGCCTGCATAAGGCACTTAACTAACCTACGCTGCGGTAAGCGTTCTCTCAACGCAACTCTAGTTACTTCTCAAGATGTTTTACAAACCCTAAAATGTATACTGATCCAACATAGCTTAGCTCACATACAAAGTACCGGATAATCTTTAGCTTAACCAGCAATTGTTTTTATTGGCAGCCACCATTTTAGTCACCGGAGCCCGGCAGCACTCTCTCTGAACCGCGGTCAAATTCAATGTCTCTGCATGTTAAAGTTTCTAGCTAAGGCTTTACTCACATGTACTACTAACGTCTTTTACCAGAATTCTGTTTACAGTTTGCTTACCTGTTGGAAATATGAAAATACAGTTTTAATCAGGAGCGCTCTCTGTAGCGTGCATCCTTGGTCTTACTCATCACATACTGATGTCTCATTCTACTTTACTGCCGTTAGCTACTGATGCCTTAGTATAATGCATAGAGCACCCTCTGCTGACCATACTGCGCTTAGCAGGCATGGAATCATCACATCTCAGCAACAGAACAGCGTAACTCATGTAAGTGACAAAGTAGTCACATTATGTTTTGAGGACCTAACGTTTCACTGAATTTAAAAATTAAGGGGGGGTCAATTTATCTGTCTTGTCAAACACCCAGTGCCACACTCTCCCCAACAAAAGTAAATGTCTCCTGACATTTCCAAGAATACTCCAGTCAGTTACCACACACTTTCAACAGTCCAAGACCGCCATAAATGTCCCTGCTTACTACTCTGAGTCTTTCTCATTTCACAGTATCTGGTGACCAAGGAAGGCTGGCCTAGAGCCTCATAGCTCAGTATGACTGGACACTGTCTTTGTCTGTGAGGATACTGTCTTACCAGTTGTGGCTGATCTGCCTCACACTCACCGCTCTCCATACTGTCTGGGCCCAGCTCAGATTGCTGGGGTGATAGTGGCACATCCTCTTCCGGGTGTTGGGGTCTCTGCTGGGGCCGGAAAGGCTCTGCTAGGGGGTTCAGTGAAGCTTTCCTTTGACGTCGCCCCCTGCTGGGTCTAAGATGCCACTGGTAGTCACCACCATAGTCATCATCTGGGTTGCTGTCCGACTCTGGCTGTTGCAGTTGTTTGCGGCGTAATCCCGTCTTCTTTGTGGAGCTCTGTGAGTCCCTCTGTGGCTGAGGAGTCTTGACTGGCGACTGGTCAAGGGGTAGGTGGTGACATGGCAGCAGAAGGTTTCTGTGAACCACTCTGTCCCTCCCATTGCCATTTTCGGGGCTGACCAAGTAGACTGGGCTGTCATCACCTTTCCTCTCCTTCACCATGTAGACCCGATTCTCCCAGTAAGACTGGATCTTTCCAGGCCTACCCCTGGGGGTAAGGTTCCGGATGAGGACCCGATCACCTGGCTGAAGGTCTTTGCCCTGCACCTTTCTGTCATAGTAGTCCTTCCTACGGGCTGCTCCCTTGTCCGCGTTTTTAGTAGCAATCTGATATGCCTCTTGCATTCTCCCTTTCCAATGACTCACGTATCCCTCATAGCTTCCATGGGCCTCGTCTCATTTGAGATCGAACAACAGATCGATTAGCAGGCGAGGAGAACGCCCAAAGGTGAGGTAATAGGGTGTGTAACCTGTTGCCTCATTCTTCGTGCAGTTTTATGCGTGGACCACTTTAGCCAAGGACTCTTTCCAATTTTCCGTCTCGTTATCCTCCAGGGTGCGCAACATGGACAACAGAGTACGGTTGAATCTCTGTACCTGCCCGTTTCCCTATGGGTGGTAGGGTGTTGTGTGTGAGCCCTGGATTCCAGAGAGTTCCTTGAGCCTTGCCATCAGTCTGTTCTGAAACTCTTTTCCTATATCGTGATGCAATTTGCTTGGGAAGCCAAACTTGAGAGCGAAGTCATTGAAGATCTTGTCTGCCATAGTTTTCGCAGATTTGTTCCTTGTAGCGTAGGCCTGTGCAAACCTCGTAAAATGGTCCATGACCACTAAAATGTACTCATATCTATGTTTGCACCTGTCCAAATGAAGAAAGTCTATAGACTAACTGAAATGGATAGGTGGTCTGGATTGGAGTCAAGGGTGCACGAGTCTGTCGACTGGGTTTCTTCTTCTTTAAACACTCACATACTTTGGTAACGAAGTGTTCCACGTCTTTGTGCATTTGTGGCCAGTAGAATCTGTCCCGTATTTATGGTGGCCCGTAGGTTTCAGGCCTAATACAAAAGCCACAACACGAACAAAAAAAGCCGCAACACGAATACAAAAACCACAACGGAAATACAAACGCCACAACACAAATACAAAAACCACAACACAAATAAAAAAGGCCACAACGGAAGTGAACCACAACGGGAGTTGACAACGAAAGAGACGCTTAGTAACAGTGGATTACTCTCTGCAGAACACAGCTACACAGTAGTACAGCGGCAGTGTAGCCATCCCACATTCAGGAGGTCCGGGTTTGAATTGTAGAAAGAACATTCTTCTTCAGGTGACTTTTTCCCGCATAATAGTTTATGCCAAATTAGTAAATGTAGGCCTACATGGAAGAAGGACTTCTTACCTGTTTGATAAATAAGTAATACTTTGTTATCATCATATTATCATAGATCATCAGCGAAATCGAGATCTTCTAGCTGTTTGGTCAAGCTCCACTGTATGCCGGTTCGTCTATTGTTGGTTGTTTCTTTCATCACCCAGTCTATGCAAAAGAGGAAAAGAAAGGGTGAGAGCAGGCACCCTTGCCGCACACCAGTCAGGACCTCAAATGTCTCTGATATACATCCTTCATGGAGGACTTGACATCTCATCCCTTGGTATGTGCTCCTTATGATGTTAATTATCTTTTCTGGGATCCCATAATGAGCCATCAGTTTCACAGACTTTCCCTATCTACACTGTCAAAGGCTTTTTCAAAATCTATGAAATTCACATAAATAGACGAATTCCATTCTATGGATTGTTCAATAATAATCCTGAGGGTGGCAATTTGGTCTCCACAGGATCTGTTGCTCCTGAAGCCAGCCTGGTTTTCCCTCAGTTTCTCATCGGCCCCCTTCTAGAGCCTCTTGAGCAGGATATGATTGAGCACCTTCCCAGGTGTTGAGAGGAGCATTATTCCTCTGTAGTTTTGGCACTGCCAGTGTCACAGTTGGTCCTGTGACAGTTGGAGGTTGCTTCCTTTGTTTTCTTTTCCTGTGGTGTTCTGTGGGCGTGTGTGGGTGTGTCTTTCCCTTGGCAGGGAGCTGGTCGCCCGGCAAGGCTACACACCTGTTGCCAGTCCTCATCTACACCTGGTCTTAAGATGTGGGGCTCCCTTCAGGCCAGCTTGTTTCCTGAGCGTTTAGTCTGTTTCCAGTGTGTCTCTGCCTGAACCCAGATTAATGTTTTTTATTTATCTCCTTTTTCAAGTTGCCGAGTCCGGTGTCATTTGCCCTGCTTGGAGGATCTCTAGGAGAGCGGATTGCCCCTGCCCAGGACTGCCTGCCCCTGCTCACATCTCACCCACTACCATTTTGTACTAGTCCTTTGTGAATAAACTCTTTACTTTGACGGGCTTTGAGTGTTCTGTATCCGCACAGCCGGAGGTCTCCTTTCTTGGGGATTTTTACGATGTGGCCATCTCTCCAGTCAGCTGGGACATTTTCTCCCTCCCAGATGGTTTTCATGAGATGGTAGAGCATGTTGGTGGAGGTTTCAGTGTCAGCTTTAAGAGCTTCTGCTGGAATCCCGCCTGGTCCCTCTGCTTTCCCTCCTTTCAAGGCCTTAATGGCTTTTCTAATTTCCATCTTGGTGGGGGGTTGCAGTTAATCTCCAGTGGGTTTGGGGCTATTGTAATATCTGCTGTCAGTTGAGGAGGCTGCCTGTTGAGCAGGTCTCTGAAGTGTTTAGTCCATCTCTTCACCTGATCTTCCATGGTTAAGAGGAGTACACCCTGTGAGTTTTTAATTTGTGCCTGTGTGTGTCTGAATTTGCCTGTGAGCTTTCTTGTAGTTAGGGATAGGTCTTTCAGGTTGTTCTTTCCTGCTGCTTCTTCTGCCTGTTGTGATAGATCCTCAATAAATTTCTTCTTGTCTCTCCTTACACTTCTTTTCACTTCTTTATTTGCTGTTGCATATTCTTTCTGTGCTGCCGCCTTGGTCGCTCTGGTTTTACTTCTGTTTACTGCCTCTTTTTTCTTCCTCCTCTCATTCACTTTGCTATCTGTATCTCTGGATAGCCAGGGTTTGCTGTCTGTCTTCCTCCTCCCTACTACTTCTTTGCATGTATCTTTCCACAAGGTTTTCAGACCTTTCCATATCTCTTCCACTTTACTTGGGGTTTCTCTTTCTAGGGCTTGATACCGATTTCGGAGTGCCACTTTGTAAAGTTCGGGTGTACCTATATCCTGAAATTGCTGTGTGTTGAATTTGATCCTATCTTCCCTATGCTTCATGCATTTTAACTTTAGCTCGATCTTTGCTGTGAGGAGGTGGTGGTCAGATCCTGCGTCAGCTCCTCTTCTGACTCTGACATCCAGCAGAGAGTGTCTAAACTTCTGACTTATGCAGATGTGATCTATCTGATTTTCTGTGGTGTGGTCAGCAGACACCCAGGTGGCTTTATGGATGTTCTTGTGTTGAAATACTGACCCACCAATGACCAAGTTGTTGTCTGCACAAGCTGCTGCGAACCTCTCTCCATTCTCATTCATGATCCCTAGTCCTTCTCTTCCCATTTCTGTCTCAAAGCCGTTGTTATTGCCCCCTATCTTTGCATTCATGTCTCCCATCAAGATCATGACGTCCTTCCTTTTCCTGGCCTGTAGAATAGTGTATAGTTGATTGTAAAATTGATCCATCATCTGTATTGTTGGTGGGGGCGTAGCATTGTACCACTTGGAGGTTTATTTTCTTTTGGGTAGTTCGAAATTTGGCTGTGATAATCCGTGAGTTGATGGGTTCCCAGCTGAGAAGGGCCCTTTGTGCTTCCTTGGACAGCTACTCCCTCTGTGTGTGGTGCAGAGTCATCGGGATGTCCACTCGCCAGCTTGACCTGCCCCGACTGGAGCCACCTGGTTTCACCCAGAACAAGGAGGGATATCCCGTACCTCCTCATCTCCTCTGCTATCCATGCTGCTTTTCCACCTGTATACATGTTCCTCACATTCCATGTCGCTAAGGTGGTAGGTCGCTTTGAGGTCAGAAGCCACTTCAAATGTACAGTTTCCTTTCGGTTTTCCATGCACATCATCATATTTTCTTTAGCTTGGTTGGCCTCAGATGCTTCCTTACCAAGGTGTGAGGATTTTCTGGTTTTCGTCGATGTTCCAGTAGCTGAAGAGTTTTTACAGGGTGGAGTAGATGGTCCCCCTTTGGGGGAATGTTTTGGAGTTGGCTTGTTAGTCCTCTTCCCTCCCCTATTGTCTTCCAGGTAGTGGATTACAGCCTCATACCACGTGAGGCCAGACAGGCTTTGGGTCGTGTACAAGCTGCCTCGGTACATCAAGCCCAGCCAACTCCTGCTCGTGTGTATTGAAAGCTGTACTATGGAAGCTAACCCTACCAGCAGCGCGAGACAGAATTCTTGATGTGAGCTGGTCCATTGTATGGGCGTGCGTGATGGTAAGTGGCCTTTCTTTGTCCTCCTTTTTCTCGTGTCTCTCTCTATTGGTGGGTTTAGATCTGAAGAGCGTTCCTCAGGATTTGGGAGGGTCAAGAGGTCATACAGGGGCTTTGCCCTGCAGGAGAAGTTAGGGATGAAGGGGCGATAATAGGACAGGAACCCAAGCATCTGGCATAGGTCGCCAACAGTTGTAGGTGTTCTCTCCTTTAAGGCCTTCACAGGGGCAACATCCGCAGGGTCCATTGTGTAACCCTCTCCTGTTACTATTTTTCCCAGGAACCTCACGCACTTCTTTGGAGTCAGTTTCACACCATGATCTTTTTAGCGCTGGAGGACAAGGCGGACATGTTCCAGGTGTTCCTCAAAGCTGCCACTGTGCACTAGGTTGTCATCCTGGTATGGGAGGCAAATCTCAGGCCGGCCAGACAATGCTCCATGCGCCTCTGAAACTCTGCAGGAGCTGAGCTCAAGCCGAAGGGTATACATACCCACTGGTAGAGCCCCCAAGGTGTGATGAAGGCTGTCAAGGGATGGCTCTCTTTGTCTAGGAAGCCCTGGTGATACGCTTTACCCTGGTCTAACACGGAAAACTATGAGCTTCCACCCAGTGTGTCCAGCATGTCCTGGATCCTTGGTATCGGATGATGGTCAGGAACAGGCTTGTGGTTGAGTTGCCTGTAGTCACAACAGAGCCGTAGGCTGCCATTCTTCTTCCGGACACATACCACTGGCGATGAATAAGGAGACCGTGATGGCGTTATCCATTCCTTGTTCATCAAATCCTGCAGGTACTCTTTCACTTCATTGTGGAGGGGCTTTGGGACAGACATGTAGGTCTTTTGGACTGGACTGGTGTTGTGGAGGGTGATGTGCATCTTTAGAGATGGGATGCAACCTACCTACTATATCACCATTCAAGGCAAAAGCCTGACATTCTTCCCTCAGCATTTTCTTTGCTGCTTCTTGCTGGCTTTCAGTAAGATGGTTGAGGTCAACAGGGGGGTCCCATGTCATAGGTCTTTCATCACTTTCTCCCTCGGGTTGTGACGCGCCAGGTGTCTCCTTGGACTTGGGCTCTGTGCCACCTGTTTTACTGGGTGCTGACTCGTTCTCTCTGCACTGAATGGCTGCTGACTATACAGTTTTGACTGATTCTAGATGTCCAACAACTTTATGTCGATCCAGGTAAATAGTGTGGTCAGTGGTGTTTGCTACAGGAATGGGTATGTATGGCAATTTTTTTCTGGGATACGCACCAATACTTCAGTGAAACTCACACCCTCAGGTGGTGGGTTGAACAAGTCTGGACAGAAAAGCATGTCTTGGCCTCTTGCTTGTGAACCCACATGTGCCTGAATGTAGACGGTGGTGGCTTGGTTAGCAGGCAGATGCACTCTCTTCCCACCTGTATGGGCCACACCAGTGTCTGGATCCGAATCACTTTTCTGCATGATCTTGACAACATTCTGAGCAATTTTCACTGTTATGGCAAATGCTTTACTCACTTTGTGCGCTAGATGTCTTCTCCCCTCTTTCGTTTTGCCCTCGTTTCTGTTGATGACAGCTTCATTGACATTGTAACCTATGATGGGGTCACTGGCAGCTGCTTAATCACTGGACACAAGTATTGGCACTTGTATGTCACTCATTAAGTGGGGGTCGTGGTCTAGTCTAAAGCTGGCCTCAATCCAACCAATGTACGGGATAGGTGTGTCATTGGCAGCTTCTAAGAGCTCTGAAATGGTCCTTATAACCGTGTGGGGAAGATGTCGTCGTCGCCAAGAGTCATTCACGCTAGACTAGGCCCCAGTGTCCCACAGTACTTTAACTGGGTGGTTGTCCATGAAGCAGCTGACCATACATCGGTTCCCTACCAGTCCCACCAGTTGTGATTGGTCTTTGATGGGCAGATACTGGACCATATTTGCAGCTAGTGATATGTGTGCTGCTGTCTCTTTAAGAACAGTCACAGGTGGGGTTGTCGAGCTCACTGATGCTTATTTGTCTTGGGATGCTCCATCCTGGACTACTGGTGGTCCCGCCCCAGCAGTCCTCGCCCGTTTCCCGACAAGGGTCTCTGTGCTCTGCATCCCCGAGAGAAGTGGCCGTCTTGTCAAACACCCAGTGCCACACTTGCAGCATGTAGGACTGATGACTCCATTTCTACAGAAACTGCTTTCCTCATTGTCATTCTGCACCTTCCGCCACACAGACCCATCGTAGCATCTAGCGAGTAAAACAACACATACACTCTGTCTTCAGCATTCCACAGATGAAACACCACTACATACAGTAAGCCAATTAGCTTCTACACCATTAGGTACAATATCAAGTTAGCCAGAAAAGAAGTTATTAAGTGGTCTGTGCAGCAAATGTGCGGACATAACTGTTAGTCGTTCAGGAAAATGGAATCCAATATTTGTTTTCAAGTTGTGTTTATGGAGAAAGACCCAGGTTTGGATAATTTTCTCTCAGGCTGTTGTCTTGGGGATCGGGCTGTAATTTCAGCGAAATTAAACGATTTGGAAACTCAAATGAGATCCCAACAGACTGCCAGCAAAAATCAATTGAATGGTCAGGGCTGTGGTAAGGCAGAAAATGTACACACACACACACACACACACACACATGCAGCATACTTTATTGCCATTAATCTCTATATTTCTCTATCATCATGGATCATGTGGAGCGTCAGACTTCATCCAGCCAGAGGGAACGATCACTGACCATCCGGAGCGGACCAGTAGCTCTGCAATCTCCTGTCCCTGGTCCGCCCCACTCCCTCTCCGGTACGGATTGTGAAAATAAATCTGAGCTCCCCTGAAAGCGATGGTATAGTTTGCACACTGCATAGAAGCATGCTAAAAGCACACACATAGCTACACCCACAGACATTCATGCAAGCACGCACACTTTGCAAACACCCGGCTTTACAAACTACCTCTCACACACACTCTTCAGAGCCTCATGTATCCTTCCAGAACAATTACAGGCTGTATTTCTGAGGGAAAAAGGAGAGAAACGGGTGTGTGGTTTGAATGGACCTGTTAGTTCTTGAAACTGGCCTCACCAGAATAATGGCAGCATTGGTCATTTTGTCAAAAAAGTACTACATTTTCACTCTCGTGTCTATGCACTTAACATTCTACACTACTGGACGTGGGTGGTGATTAGCTATAGCTTAGCATAAAGACCAGAAGCAGGGAAAAACAGCAAGTTCGATGGAAACAACAGCTTGAGAGCTACCAAGACTTGTATAGCTCACTTATGCAAGGTTCAATTATACACTGTTTACAGTATACAGTATTGATCAATGAAATACAGTTATAGCTACCTCCACGCTGCACACACAACAACCAGTTAGAACTGAAGAAGTCTCTTGGATGAGAGGCAAAACGTGTTCCAGTATCTTCAGCCAAGTTGCCCTGGATATAACCTTCCTTGGATAACTATGACCTGGATAAGAATCTCATAGACATGTATGTTTAAGTTAACTTATGTTTACATTTTCCTAACATTTTCTGATCTAGCTTAACGTGACCCTCAGTCTGCCATACCGTTTAGCAATAATGTCTGTGTGGATGGTTGGACGTATAAAGCATTTGATTTTGCCAACTGCTGTTCACGTGCGAACTTCTTTTGTCCATTTGTTTTAACTATTAACTATTTAACTATTTTTCCCTATCCTTTAACAGCTAGAATCTGAATTTTCAGAACATAAACATCTAGGCACATCGTTCAGGTCGGAGGACTAGTTGCAGATCTCTGCCCAATGGTATCTTCCAAATCATTACTGTTCTGCAATGATTTCAATGTTTTATCCTTTAGAAAGTGGCTATTTTAACCATAATAGCTCCTGAAATGGCATTTGTGTTGAACTCTATCAAGCTGAAGCTACCCTCCAGGGTGAAATCGCGTCATTGAGGGGACTGGTCACCAGCTCGATATTACCTCCCCCCTTCCCGTCAAACACATCGATAAATTCTCATTCTTTCTTTCTCACCACCTCCTTATCTTTCTTCTGTTTACTTTCCTTTTTTTACCCTGATTTATCTGGTTCCCCCTCCTCCTTCTTTTCACCCACCATCCATCTTTTCCTATGTAATTCCCTCTCTGCCTCTCCTGTCTTTCCTGTCCCCTGTTTTTCCCCCGTCCTCCTCCCTTCCTGTCATTTCTCCACTTCCCTGCTCATAACTTCATAACTCTGTCTTCGCTCCTCTCTCCTCAATCTCTTCAAAGTCATCTCAGTCTTCGCTGTCATTGCGCTGAGAATTACACATCGCTCAAAGCGGTAACATCTGACAAAATGCTGTTCACTGACATTGTCGGTAGTAACACACGGAGTGATAGAGGAAGTTCACTCAAGCAGCCATCCTATTATCCCACCAGATGCACACACAAACTGTACCTACACTTTGACAGTTGTAGATTCATCCAATTTACCTTGTAGTGGCCTCCCAAAGGGACGGCGACAACTGAACAGTTCGTAACTCAAAATAGCAAACACAAGCGAGCGTGCAATGCATCACACACACAACCATCCTCTACCTCCCTCCCATTCTGCATTAAGTGCATTCGAGTGGCTGGTAGCAGTAGCAGCGTCAGGCTTTTATCGCCGTAATTTGCAGCCATACATCAGTGTGACAGTGGCCGGGGCAGGACAGTGTCGGCCCGCTCCCAGACATTACTGCATCTCTCTACTGACACACGCCAAGGGCAGCCAGATAATGTAGATGTGTGAATAAAACAACACAACTTTGATGTTGCAGATCATGATGCATCATTCATTCACATCGTCAGTAAGATGCAGAAATGAAGGATACTGTTCATTTACAGCCGCGAGGATGAGATGCAAGGGATAAGCGATGCACTGGTCATGGCTGGACTTCAATCAGGGGAGCTTCAGTAGAAATACACAGCGTGCTATTTATGCAGGGGCTCACATCTGCATTCAAAGGGAAATGGCCAGGGGGTGGGGAGGGGGTGTAGAGAGAGAAAGAGAGAGTAAGAGGGATGGTGATACAGAAAGATGGAGAAGAGGATGAGAGGAATAAAATGTCATAGCTGGGGTTGATCGACAGGGAAGGTCCATCCACTCTGTCTCTGAGCATATGGAGGGATAGAGATGAAGGGGAAGTGAGGGGATGAAAAGGGTGCAAAGAGACTGCCGCGAGGTAGAAAGGGGACTCTACTATAGAGAGTGTGGGTGGAAGGAGTAACAGGACCGGACAGGGAGGAAAGGGCGGAAAGCGATGGGATTAGGGAGGCAAAAAAATGAGGGGAGAAGTTGTAATGGTCTGTCAGTACAGAAGAAATAGAGAGAAAAATGTGCAGGTTGATGAAGGTGAAGAGGTACAGCTGGATTTGAAAGCAGTCTGGGGAGACAGACGATGAGAGGAGGGGGAGGGGGGATTGATAAAGGTTAAGAGGGATTTTGTTAGATCTGTTTTTTTTATTCCATCCTGACTGATTTTAATGGGGTCTTAAAGTCGCCGTGAGGTTACCTAGGCAACTAAAATACGGCGTTGGGCTGGTGGTGGGACATTGTTATCTGTGCAGAAAAAGCAACAGAGGAATTATCCAGCTCTGACTGTGAAAGAGAGTGACTATGTATACAGTTTCTGTGTGTTTGTGTGTGTGTGTGTGGGGGGGGGGGGGGGGGGGGGGGGGGGGGGTGGAAAAGCAGGTGTTTGTGCTACAGTATTTATCAATGTACCTGACTGTGTGTGTGTGAGGACAGGTGGTTAAGTGTGCAGGTGTGTGTGTTGTTTCTGTTTTGAAGATGCAGTGAGTGGTGCAGAGGTGTATGTGTGTGTGCTGTTGTACTTCTATCTTTGTGAGGACCAATTTCTGACATTTTGGACGGTTCTCACATGGTCAAAGAGCTGTTTGAGAGTTATTACTTTTAAGGTGTGTTCAGAAAAAGTGAAGAAAAATTTCCCCTCGCATTATGGATGCAAATTTGACCACTAGGCCACATTTTTATTTTCCCCAAACACCCAGCGCACTGTATGTTAGCTGCAAGCTAGTTAAGAACGGATGCACCAACCGTGTCTGTGTGTTCAGCTCTGTGTATGTGTCCAATTGTGTCTTCACATTGACTTGGTAGGCAATTGTGTCTAAAATTTGCTTCACGTTCTGTCTGAACACCCAATTAGGTTTATGGTTACATTCAGATTTATTGAAGAATCATTTATTACAACTTGAGTGTCTTTTTCATAGCTGTGCCCATCATTTCTATTAATTCTGTTAGTATTATCACCAAAAGATTGGGGAAACGGATATTATAATGGATGTTTACAATGGACAGTTTAAATAATATTTTTACTCTTTACATTTTATTTTCTAAATAAAGCAAGTTAACCTATCCTGGAGATTTATTTGTACCTAAAACTACCTATGATATGACCCATGATATGATAGTCTGACTGCACATGTGGTCAAAATAACAATAACAAGACATTAGTTGTGAATTATACTTTAAGGTTAGGGCTAAGGAATGCAGCGCCCTCACAAGTATAGACGCCCAAATATGTGTTTGCTGAAATGTGTTTCAATGTACCTGTGTACAGTATGTTCCGTGTACTGGTGTATTATCCTCCAGTGTGTGTGCGCTTGATTCTTGTGTATAGGTGTGTGTGTTTCCCTGTGTGTGCAGGAATGTGCCTGTGTTTGTCAGTGTATCTGTGTATGAGCATCGCTGGTGTGCATTCGCGTGCATGCATGCAGTGTATAGTGGTTTGTATGTGTGTGCACCCATGAATCTATCTGTCCGTGTAGCTGTGCTTGCACTATACGACAGAGTGTGAATCATCAGAAGCGGCGGAGCCATAAAGCCCAAAGCTGTTAGGCAGGATGGCTCCTGGAATGATCACTGGGAGGCTGTACTTCTATTTCCCAGGCAGTCATCACTGTGGGAGGCTGAGGAGCTGCTGTTGCTGTGTTTGCAGGGACCCGAGGGTTAGTCAGTATATACTGTAGTCATGCCTGATAGCACAGCCAATGGCCATAACGTCTGCGACAATGATTGAACACATGAAATATGTGCTCTTTGCCCATGGTATTGGACAGGGTGGAGGTTAGAAGTAGGGTCAGGGTAAAGGTTAAGGCAAGAGAAAATTGCCTGTTTGGAAAGAAAGCCTGCCTCTCTGACTCTCCCTCCATCTTTTATTAGTCAGTGTTGAGAGCTCACCTCAGTGACAAACGAGATATTTGTCAGATTTGATTTCCTCTCTGTAGCAGAACGTTTGCTAGTTACTCCAACAGAACACTGTAATACGAAGATATTAATAATGCATATGCGCCCACTGCCAGGGCGGATCTATATAATTGCACCAGACAAAACATTCTTCTGATACTCACTAACACAGCATAATTTTGAATAATAAGATACACTCATTTAGTGTTGTTGGGATCAAGAATACAGATGGCTTCAATGGGAACATATACACTGGGTGCTGGTGAGATAAAGCTAATTTTTTCTTCATGTAAAACCACATAATTCTTCTTCTTTCTTTTTTTTTTTACATCGTGCATGCTGATTAATGCAAAGAAAGCCTTCAAAGAAAATAAAAACACAAAATAGATGTATGGATTTAGCCCATTTGGATGGATCATTATACATCACATTCTGTATTCTGCCCTTCAGCTGAAGCCTTTTCTGTGTTTATGCTTCTCCTTTTCACCCATTCTTCAGTTTTACGCTCCACATCTAATCATTCAACAGTGCCAATGTTTACATTGCACCAATGGCACCCACAGCTGCTATTAGAATATATGCGCAGTCATTGTTTTGCACGTTTTCACCATTTATATTAGTTATATGACATTTTGTGACAAGTGTGGGCTTTTGTCATTTACCTTCTGCTGCAGCTGGAGAGACTAAATTGAAGCTCTGCGGAGTAGTGAATGAAAAATAACAACATTATTATTGTTAAGTGTTTCATAAGTAGTTTTGCAGGCAAGCACATCCATCAGAGCTCCAGGGGAGGGTGGGTGGAAGCGGGAGGGGATTTAGGAACCTGGTATGAGGGGGCTGCACAGTGGTTTGGTGGTTGTTACTGCCTTTATCTGACTGTTGATGACTAACAGGATACAGAAGCTCAATAGTGCCATCGACAGGTGCAGGGGGGCAGTGCTGCTCACTAACCAGCTCTGAACGTTCATCAGGGCAATATTCAGTGAGCTCTTTTGTGGTGTAATAGTGAAGATTTATCAGAAATATGATCAGGTTGTAAAGTGAAATATGCCATCGTCCCTACAGGGTCTGGTGAAGGATTTATGAGGCTCTCGGATTAAGGTGAAGATGAGGCTGGCTGGAGTCCAGCCTATTCTCTGCCAAGGTTAGACTATCCTTTGGCCTTTAAAATCCCGTCATCTATGCTCCCTTACACACAAACACACACTAACACACACACAAACACACACTAACACACACACACCTTATCGTGCCCAGAAGCGAGGTCAAGGTTAGAGCACACTCCAAAATCTCCCTTCACCCACCCTCTTTTTACCTGCTTCTTAGTCTCACTTACACACACACACACAAACACACACACACACACACACACACACACACACACACACACACACACATACTTACCGGACACACAACAAACCAAACTCGCCACACAGCGTAGTTTTTCCTCCATAAATAAGCATGGTCCATCCATCACGGGGCCTCAACGGGCCCCTTGTGCCCTCTGGCTAGTTCAGCCCAGCAGCAGCAGCACACTGGGGGATGGACAAAGAAGGTCATCCCAAACCTCCACAAGGAGAGGGGTAATAATAATCATCATCCCTTTGAGTGTATCTATGTGTGTGTGTGTGTGTGTGTGTGTGGTGTTCATGGATTCCTTGCTGGAGACGGTGTGAGCAAAGCAAATTGCCTAAAGTGTGTTTAAGGGCGTTGTGTTTCTCTCCCTCACATCTTTGTATGGATTATCCATTTTTCTGAGGCTAACTGTCTAACTGTGAGTGTAAAGGCTTTAGTGTGTTGCATGTTACCGGCCAGTCAATGCAGACGAGGAGATTGAGCTCATGTAGCTCCGCAGCAAACACATACAGATTTGCCCTTCTGATAGCAGCAGAATTTATGTGCGAGTCTGGGTGAGTCTATCTGCAAATTCATTTTAATAACAAAATGGAAATGCAAATTAGAGCTCAATTAATCCACAATTCATGGTATGTTTTCAAAGTTTAAATCTGAACACTGTGGAGGTTGGAAGAGTTGCGGACCAAAAGAATTAAAGGCTAATATGACAAATTGGATGCTTGAAAGGCACATCACTCTCCCAAGGCCAAAAATATAAAATGGGTTCAAAGTAAAAACACTCACATCTTAATACAATATTGTTTGATAGTATTCACAGATATTATCTGATGAAGCTCACAAGATCAAACATCATGCATTTTTACTTTGATTAAATTAAATCTTGAGAGAACACACCTTCCCTTCAAAGTTAAACAGAAATGTAAGATTGTTTTTTTGTGCCATCAGAGTCAGAGCTGCACACGCACATTTGTTATGATTAAATTACTTCAAAAACTAGCAAGTTGACAACTTGCTAACACAACCAAACATCAAGCAAGTGCAACAACACATAGGAATATTACTTACTAGTTCAACAGAAAGAATGCCACCTCAGCGTCTGTCTTGCAGCCTTTTATTTTACGAAGCTCTTGCTATGTCCAGGAGCCTCTTGCTGGGTCAGTCTCTTTTTCTCTTCCTTACTTCCCCCAACAACGTCCTCATCGATCACTTTGCAGCCTCTGCCATGATATCTATACTGAGAATACTGAAGTAGCTTCTTCCAAATAACTTACATTGTATATAATATACTTCTTATAGCTTGCTTGCTGAAGAGTCATGTTGGTGCCGTAAAGCATTATTCCGTTATCGTGATAAATGTCCCACCCAGCTTGAACAAACTTTTCATTTGATGCCAGTATGTGTGGAATTTGAACATTTCAGACTTTGGCGCCCCCTATGGTAGTACCAAATGGACACTGTACCACTGTAATGAACACTGGTACCCACTTTTATCTCCCATTCCCACAAATCTGACCTGAGGACTCTGAGATGGCACATACTTGGCATATTCACTTAAAAGATGCAACGATCACATCAAATTTGTACACATAGTAGCTTTAGGAAGCAAACATGTGTAATTGTTACCTGTTTTGCGTTGTTTCCATGGATTTGCACCAAAACAAATGGTTCACTCTCTGACACAAGTAGATTGCACCTTGAAGCATCACGACATCACCGCTATGTTAAAATGGACAGAAATGATTCACCCTCATCACGCCTCCTTTGTCTCTGCAGACTAATTAGGGAGTAATCGCTGTCAATTAAGTCAGGGAATTTATGCGACATGACACGTTCCAACAGCACTCAAGGGTCTCATGTATCCTTATCTTGATCAGAAACTTAATGTGGTGTCCTGCTTATTTATTGGGGGCTCTTACCCTTTAAAACTGTGGGGAATGAGTCCAGGAACAGCCGGAGAAGTCTGGGATTTATGTCCCCTAGTAAAATAAGATTAGTCTTAACCTCTCTGAAGCACTCTCCCCTTCAGTTCAATACGATGTTGTAATTTGTTCAGCTGATGAAAAAGATGAAGGGGAAACTAATGTCTAATACCACCATTTAATTGAGAATGTATATTGATCATCCTACCATTGACAAAACGTGTTTCAATTCAATAGGGACTTGTGTGAATGACTTTATTAAAAATCAGGTAGATGTATTCTGACTGTTTTACTGTTGTTCAAGGACACAGTAGACTACTGTTCTTGTCGTATAACATTTTCTATTAAGTACCCTTTTTAAATGTTAATCACACACTGTGTGCCAAGACTTGTGAGGTTCCACTTTTGTTCATTTTGAAATAGAGGGTGTTCTTTTCTTTTCATTTGGCAAAGCTAACCTAATGTTCTTAAATACACATCCAGCCCCTCTCCCTCCTGTGAACACCTGTTTGTAAAAAGCGTCCTTCCAACCACTGGGAACCGCTTATTAGCAAGTAGCACTTAACAGATGTTTGGAAAAGCTGCTTGCGGCTCTCTCTATTGCTTTATGACTAGTAACAACCTAAATGTGATCTGTCTGTGTAATGTTTTCCTAAACGGGTAGGAACACTTAATAATTTCTAACTTCTATTGTTGTAGGTTCTCCCTTTCTCTCTGATCCTTTTCCTATTAATACATTTTATTCCTGTTTGTTCATCTGTCTGTTGGTAAGTTTATTAGTAGTATCTCAAAAACCACTGATGACACAGAGTTTGTGTCTTTTAAAAAATCTTTTTGTGAAACCTTGGGGGGTGAGCTTACATTTTACATTTAACGAGGCTACAGCTATGCACGGCTCTGTACTGTACCCAACGATACCCAGAGCTAAATGCTAACGTCAGTATGCTAACATGCTCACAAACAATAATGCTAACATACTGATGTTTAGCAGGTGTATTGTTTACCATGTTATTTAGCACACTACATACAAAGTACAGCTGAATATGATGGGGATGTCATTAGTTTAGCAGGTAGTTGGTTATAAACCAAAACATTGGACAAATAAAACTTTCGACTTCATGATGGCGCTAGATGAAATGTCAGGGAATCGCCAGTTATTACAACTCCTGATCCTGAGAGAGACATGAATGTCTGTACACAATTTCTAGCTTGCAAACCACTAGCATGGATCAAACATTTACACATGGTGGGTGTTTTATATATTGATTCCTGTAGTTTTGGAATGAATAAGATATAAATCAATAAATTAAAGAAATTTTACTCCTGGCAGTATAGACTTAATTTGGGGAATACAATTTACAGAAAACATTATTTAAGAACTCAGTTAACTGATTAAACAAAATATTAAAAATCCAAATAATCTCAAGGCCTCCAGTTAATCGCCTCCTTTAACACATCATGAACAGATGTTGTGATAAAAAGTCTGACCAATATACTAAAGAATTCTTCTTCATGTTCTGTAACTGTAATGTAATTATATATTCCTCTTATAATCCCACAATGAAAATTACACATGCTTTTGTTGGGGTATACATTCTGCTAAATGGATTCATGACGTGTAACATAAAATTAATTTCACGCTGGTGCAAGTGTTATTGGACAATGGACTGAAAGAAACATACAGTAATCTTGTAATGAAATACAATTTTTAGACTAGAAATGCTAATGGAGTTTGTCGAGTTAGTCTAATTTTAGAATTCAGATTAGCTAATATTTTGGTATTAGAGACAATTCAACATCAAATTCATTTTTAAAGAGTACGTTAAAGAGTACCTTTGGGTTAATAAAGAGCCAAAAGTCATTTGTGTTCACATTGTCACTCATTGAACTGAGCAGCTGGATTTATGTACAGGAAGCACTAAAACAGCACTTTATAATGGTTCAAGGATACGCAGCCTTGAAGAACCTAATATATGCCTTACTGCCAATGCAGAGAGGACGACGGGTCGAAGCACTCAAGTAGAGAAGAGCACAGTGTGAACATGGTGAGTGTATTTACAGTGGAATAGATGGCAGATGAGATGAGGTCTGGTTTTAATAGAGCAGAGACCTGCACTCGCTGCCAGCAGCCTTCAGAGGCCTCAGAGGAGAGGTGCCAAGGAGAGGTGAGGAGCAGAGAGAGTGTGTGTATGTGACTAAAGAGAATGTTGTGGGAACATGTGGACCTTGCAAGAATAGAAGGTTTGGATAAATAGTCACATGTGAGGACGGTGTTCAAGACCTCATTAGTAAAAAGCAGATTTTAAGGTCAAAAGGTAAATGGTTGGGTTTATAGCCCAAGCTGTGTGTGTGTGTGTGTGTGTGTGTGTGTGCAAACGTTGTCTCCTAGATATTACATTTAAATACTACTAACATGTTATGAAAGAAATGTGGTGATACATGGATTTAGTTTCCTATCACCATAATTAGGGAATGTTGTTAATGGTTGTTAAATAACCTTAAATAACCATTTGCCAAGTTTGATATATTAATATATGAAAAAGTGACACTGCAACATTCAGCAGACTGGAAACAGGGCCAAAAAGCTAGCCTAAAGTTAAAGTCACCAAAAGTAAAAAAAAATCAGAGCTACTAGGACCTGTAAAGCTCATTAATAAACGTACAGTGGGCCACACTGGCGGTAGCTCACCTGATAGAGCCTGCATGTATCAAATCCTTACTGCAGCACCCCGAGCCCTTTGCTGCATGTTATCCCATCTTTTTCCCTTGCCTTCCCTGTCTCTCTTCATTATATCTATCAAATAAAGTGCAAATGCCAAAAAAATAATCTTATTACTATTTATTTTTTTACATGTTAGCAATGAAGCGAATACTCATATGTCCCAAAATGTTGAACTATTAGGTTCTGTTCTTTGTATGCCGGTTCCCTATGACTTGACTAATGACTAATGACTACATTAATGTTGCGCGTCCAACAAAAAAAAAAAAAACATTGCCAGAGGAACCTAATCAAGGAAAAAACATATTAAATTTCCTTTCAAACCTAGTAAGGAAAATAAATTAGCAGCATAAAAATGTAATTTGTCGTGCACACAGAGTTAATATATGCACATAGCTGGATGAGTTCTCTTTCCATTTATAATCTTACCCAACATACAGCTGACATGCTTTTTGCACACATCTGCAAAAATTGTCTATTTGGGACAGACCAATGACTTATCTCACATTCTTTCCATGTGAGATATTCATGAACATACTAAGATGGTTTCTTTAGCGCGCACACAGACTTCTAGAAACCACCCCCACCCTTTTGTCACCTCATACGCGCACACACACACACACACACACACACACACGTTTACAGTTACACTCTGTACTTCCTCACCCTCTCTCTCTCTCTCTAACACCGGGTTGACAGGTGTGGAGTAGCTTGCCAGCGATGTCATGCAGACAGAAAGCTTTTAACACAGAGAGGTGTGTAATATTCATAAGGAGTGCTCCACTTGCTGTGTAATAGACGTTGGCGAGCGTGAGTGTGAGCAACACTGATCTGGTCCTTTGGAGATCTGGTCTAATATAATATTAATGCTAGTTGTGTGAGATAGCTTCTAGCGTGTTGTTCATTCTGCCCCATTTCTCACATGCAACACACTCCCACGTTAAAGCAGAGATGTTCGATGGGAGCTTGTTTAGCATCTTATCCCACAGCAGGTACTGCAATGCTATATGGGAGAGCAAAAGTTTTTGGGTGTACTTCTTTTGGACTTTGCTGCTGCTCTGCGACATTCTTGTTCTTGCACACACACACACACACACACACACACTTTCCACTGTGTAGCTGGAAGGCAGTGGTAGATTGGTTTGGCAGGAAAACAAAGTCCACTATCGGTTTTGCTAACCAATTTGGCAGTAATTATCTAAGGGCACAGGCGCACCAAAGGTTTGTTTTCTTTGTTTTAAACCATATTTTAAAAGTTCACTTGGTTGCATTTTTGCAATTGGTCCCTTTGTGTTCACACTGCCCAATTACAAGTGAACCAGAGCTTGTAAACAGGAGTCACAAATAGTTTTGCTACTCTGCTGTTCTGCAAGGCTGTAGATTTAGGTGATGCAAGGGAGTAAAAAAAGTCAGAGTTCTTGTAACTTAAGCAAAGCATGAAGAGTACATGAAGAAATGGCTGAATTTGCACATCAGTATGTCCTTGATCCATTATTTTATGCTAGGCCTTTGAAGCATGAGTAAATGCTGACTATCAAATGTACAGTATCCTCTTGTGTGATGTTTTGGTGATTTGTTCCACCCAAAACAAGCTGCACCTTATTCTGGTTCACTTTAAAGATGACTGACACCTGCATTTTTAGATGTGTTGTTGCAGTTACTTGGAGCCACCTAAGTTTCAATCTCTGTTTTCTCATCTGCTCAATTGAACCACATTAGAGCAGTAAACATATGGAGCCAGGACAGATTTGGCATCAATAATATAATTTGGCATTGAATTGGATTCTGAAGTGTTTTTAGTGACAATATTCTGATTTTTTTCTTCATGTCACTCTTTTTTCAGAGACAGTTATTTACATGTAATCTGCATACCTCTTCCTGCACCAGCTCAAGGAAACTATATAGGAAAGATGGGTCATTGTTACTCTGTAGTACGTATATGCACATTAGTTCCAAGTGTGAACACTGGAGCTTTTAATAATATTCAGGAGGCCTAACCTTAGCCAGCTCCCTTGTTAATGTTTCCAATTATTATCAGGAGGTGGCGCTAATCGCCATATTTTTTTATGCTTCTATACATGAATGAATGAATGAATGAATGGTTTATTTTGGTTTAAATTATAATGTACAAAGAATGACAATTTGCAGTCTCTAAAATCTAATGAGTAACTTACACTGTACATTGCCAGCAAAACTGAGGCTTATTGTTGATTATTTTCTCTCTGCTCTCGGTTACTCCCGGGTCTATTCCAAGTAACTGTTTAAAAATGAAATAATATTCTTTGTGTGGTTCACCAACGGTGATAAATGATCCCAACGTCCCACGAGGTGCGGACAACTTGGCACAACACCGGTGAAGCTAGGGCTCCGTCTCTCTGCCGCTACACACAAACACACATACACGCTACACCTACACATGCGCACTGGAGGTCAGTGCCTTCCTTAAGGGTAATTTTGGATTTATTCACACACTTTAAACCATTTATTAAAAGCTTTTTCCTTTTTACATGTTTATTTGCATCATTATGTGTTGATATTTATATTGTAATAGACAGTATATTAACCTTAGGAGAAAACTGGTAGTTCTATGTAAAATCAGACGTTGAGCACCCCCATATCGTCAAAATGCCATCATCCTCATTTTGCTGGGAAGCTTCACTGTGAGATTGACAGTCGAATCAGGCTCCGCCCAAGGAAGCATCAAATCGTGTATTCGACTTCATCATCTTCATAACAGCAGCAAGGAGTGTGATTTTTACAAAACGTAGCCTAACGTTCCTTATTAAAATATAATAAAGCAAGTAAATCCCTTCTTCTGAACTAGTCTACAATTTTTTTTGCATTTGTATTTATAAGAGCAGTAGCCTATTATTCAGTATTTTTAAAAACGTTACATTGCTTGCCACTCTCTCACCATGAGTGCATGCATCACTGGCAGCAGTGGCCGGAGTTTCTTTCTATAAGTTTAACATTGCTGTGCTGCTTTTAGCAGATGCTTCAATAAATTACATGTAGAATTTTTTTGAGGTTGAAAGCTTTTAGCTGGTTGCACACTGTTTACAACGGACGACAATGTTCTTTCCATCTTAGACTGTGACACAAGATTTGGCACACTACTACTACTACTACTTACAGATGGTGAAAGAACGCCTCTCTCCCTCGTTCTCCATTCTTCCTTTAGCTTTTTCAGCTGACATGAACAACATAACCTCCGGTGCCGCCTAGCTGTCGTACAGTCGCGCGTTCACGTCAAGGATGATGCCTTCAGTAACATAGTAACGCAGCGTTACTTGGACTAGTAACTGTAATAATATTACTGTTTTGGAAAAGTAATCCATTATAGTACTTAGTTACTGGGGAAAGTAATATTATTATAGTAACGCGCTACTGAGTAACACTGGTGCTAGCTAATAATGTAGTCTAGATTAGTATGTAAATCACTGAGGCAAACTGGCAGTTAACTTCAGCTAAAATCAGAGCCATTAATAAATTGATCTTGTTATTATTGCGTCTGGTGAGTGATTATGAGTTAAACCTAAAGCAGTGAATATATTTTATCTAGTGTAAAAGTTGTGCAAAATATATCAGTAGTGTGAGATATTTAGTTGTGTAATATATTGTAATAGGCCTACATATAGTTCATTCATAGCGTTGACCTCGTTGTCAGACAAAGATAGATATGTTGGGTAATGGTAATGTATATCACACAATTTTATGTTTCAGTACAAGGGTCAATGTGTTTTTCATATTATTTATAGGCCCTGGGTAGCAATAGGGGTTCTTTATGGCTTGCTTCAGATAAGCTAGGACGATCACCGGTGCATTGGTGCAAGGAACCTGGTGTATAGGTTCACTGTTGTGTGTTTCTGTATTATATTGTATGTCTATGTTATATTGTCTTTGATATTTGTTGTGTGCTAATATGCCTGCTGTAGAACAAATTGCCCATTTAGGACAAATAATAAACTGATTGAATGATTGATTAAACCTATCCCATTTGGTTATGTATCATGACGTATATCTTGGCCCAAACAGGGGCTTGAGTTGAGCAATATGCAAAATGCTGGACAAAGCCATGATCTGAGAAATAACAAGGAAAATTAACACGCACATTTAGATTTTAAAAAAAAACAGCAGTCCACAGTCCCAAACCACAATTAAGCCTCTTTTCCTCTGCTTTTGTTTGTTTACATAGAGCCTAGCGTTAACTAGCTGTTATGTATTGACCCCTGCACCACCAGCATAACAGTAGTTAAAAGTTAACTTTAACCAGCCAAGTTCTATGTGAAAAAACAACTGCAGAGAGAAACAGACTTATTTGCTGTTTGAGAACTTGTGGAAGCCATTGCTTTAAAGTTGCTGTACTGGCTCCATATAACACTCCAGAAATGTGATCCAAACATGTTAGTGAATGCAGCATAAATTTGTTTTCCAACTGTCACCATCTTTTATAGCTTCCACTCTTATTCTCACCTTCACTCAAAATTTTCCTTCTTGTGTCACCTCTTCCTCCACCATTATCATCCCCAGGAGTCAGCGGGGGCAATAAAAACATCTCCCAGCGTGAGGGAGGGGGAGGGGGAGGGCTTATTTGCCACCCCACCTTGTTCTCCTGTGTTGTCTATATCTCCCTCTTCTTCACCTTAGTTGTTGTGAAGTTTCAGAGCGACAAAGACACAGAGCATGCCCATAACCAACTCACTCCTGATTGATTGAGCACAGTGCGTGAGGAGAGACACTGACTGCAATTAATCTGAGCAGCATGCAGGGGAATAAATTAGAGAACAATATAATAGACTTTTGTATATTTCTCACTTTCCTCCTGATGGTCTGAATAACTCATTAGATTTGTCACTTTTTAGAAATAAAGTCACTGAAGGTCTGAAAAAGGTAAGCAGCAGACCAAACCTTCCTTCCTCCCTTACCTTCCTTCACTGGTATTCCCCTCCCTCACTCCATCTCACTGTAACTAATGGTCCTTAAACATAGCTCCAGCTGTCGTGGTGTTGGGACTAAATCACAACAATCATGAGTTATTATCAGCGGCGTGCTGACTGATTGTGCTAATGTCCACACTGATCGTATTAATGCTAGGGTTGATTGGAACACATCCATCATAATAATCCTGGCAATGAAGAGGTAATAACTGCCATTATCCTGATAATGAAAAAGACTGTTAAGCTGAAGATTAAAACTAAACAGTGATAACAAGGGACTTCATATTTGGGAATTACTGAAAGCAGAAGGAGATATCGCTGCTCTTCCCCTCCCTCCCTCACTGTTCTCCTTTCTGATGATGTCCTTGCCTTTTCTCCTTTACCTCCCAGTTCATCCCATTTACTAATCACCAACTAAACGCTTCATTTTGTTCCCTATACATCATGTCTTTATGCCTCCTTCCCATTGTTCTATTATTCACCATCCTGTCTTCTCTTTTTCCTCATCTTCTCCTTCTTCCTTTTTAGACCATTCCCCCTTTTCCTCCACATTCTTCCCCTTCTTTTTCTCCCTTTTACTACAACCTCTTTTCTCCCTGTTTCGTTCTTGTCTTTTATTTTTCTCTTTCCTCTTCAGCCCTCCTAATTCCTCCTCCTTCTGCCATTGCCTCCATTCCTATTTCCTTCTTATTTGACTTCTACCGCTTATCCTCCTTATTACCGACTGTTTGTCCTTTCCCCCATCTGCACATTCTTCATCCAATTTGTAGAAATCTTCCCTGCTCCTTCCTTATTTTGTCTGCTTATTCTCCCGACAATCCGTCCTTTTTACCCTTTTTCCTCATCTTCTCTTGTTTGACAGCTCACCAGCTTTACCTCCTTTTCCTCCCTGGCTCTCTTTTTTTCACTCAATATTCTCCGTAGCAGTGAAGAGCCCTGTCCGTTTATGAGAAAGAGAGGGAGAGAGACTACTGGGGAGGTGTGGGAGGGAGTTTCAAGAGTTTTAATGAGCCAACGCTCACACTTATGACAGGATGGGTAAGTGATGGTAAATGAATCAGTTTGAGAAAAAGAGAAGGTGGTGTTAGTGGGGCTGTGCATATGGGAATTTTTGGGAATCTGTGTGTGTTTGTCTGTTGTTTTCCTGTGAGAATTGACTGGCTCACCAAGCAGAGACATTTTTAACTTGTGCAATCAATATGAGTGGGTGTGTGTATATGTAGTGTGTGTGTGTGTGTGTGTTATACTGATGAATGGCCCAGCTCTTAATGTTCTCAAACACTCTGTGGACTAACTAGACTATTTAATCACCCTCTCTCATCCAACGCCTCCTCCTCCTCCTCCTCCTCTCTGTTTCTGTCTCTCTGCCAAAGCTGAGTGTACTGCTGAGGAGGTTAGGCAACACTTATTGTACAATACATTACCCCTGTGTGTGTGTGTGTGTGTGTGTGTGTGTGTGGGGGGGGGGGGGGGGGGGGGGGGGGGGGGGGGGGGGGGGGGGGGGGGGAGTATTAGCACTGCATCAGTCAGTGTCCAGCCTGCTGGCTCGTACACCTGTTGGCTCGTTACGGAGCAAAGGAACAGATAGAGGTGGCACACAGAGCATAAATCTAACACACACACGCACATGGAGTGCACACAAGCACACTTACACACAACCTTGTTATATTTGTGTTGACTTATGCTCACTCTCTAACTTTCCCTTAACTTCCCCTGTCACCGCTAATTGCCCAACTGCAGCCATTACCTTAACTTTCACGTTTAACCATGACACTTAAAATAACCCTTTTCCTAATGAGGTGCAGAAAGGGCTGCTCACAAATTACTCTTTTAGCGAGACCTTATAAGATAATGGACATAGATAACTCATACACACACAAACACACACACTCACGCGCACACACACACACACGCGCACACACACACACACACACACACACGCATATACACTTTGAGGACTGGACCTGCAATCTACCTGTTCTAACAGGAGGTGGGTGTTGGCACGCGATACGATCGCTTTGTGGTCTGTGTGGTGTGAGTTTGTGTGTGAATAAGTGTACATGCAGGTCTATGAGTGTGCCTACAGCAGTAATGAGCACTGGGCCACGGGATGCCCAAAGGCAAGGTTCCCTAACAGGGTCAGACTCAAGGACGTCTGGCACCGATCCACACGCCCGCCTACAGTACACACACATAAAACATTGGACCAGCAGACCGCAAGCTGATCCAGCACCATTAAACAATGTGAAGAAACACATGCTTTTTGTACATCACACCCACCCATTGTGTTTTCTCTCATTCTGTCCTCTCTCTCTTTTTGCACACACACAAAATCACAAACACACACACACACACACACACACACACACACACACAGTGAAACACCCTCTATTCGTCCCCAAACGAACGAGAGATTCACGCTTCACTAGCAAAGACTCTCAGAGTGTAGGTTATTAATGAGAGCATGTCCTAACAACATTACAGAGCTACTGCCCCATGGAGAGCAGAGGAGAAGAGAGGAGAGGAGGTGTACAGTAGGGCAGGAGAAAAGAAACAGGAAAAGAGAAGAGAAGAAGAAATGAGAATGGTGAAGGAGGGGAAAACGAGATGAGGAGAGGAAGAAACAGAGAAGGAGGAAAAAGAGAATAAATAAGAGAGGAGGGGAGGAGGAAAAAGAAAAGGAGAATAATAAGAAAATAGCTGATAAGGAGAGAGGAGAAAGGTGGATGTGAGGAGAGGATAAAATACAGGATAGAAGAAGAAAAAGAGAGGTAGAGGAGATGTGAAAAAGAGGAGAAAAATAAATGAGAACAGTGAAGGAGAGAGCACATGATGAGAAGAAAATGAGACAGGGAGAAGAGGAGAGAAAGTATATGTGGAGGCAAGGAGAGAAGAGGATAGAAGAAATTATAAAAGAGATGAGAGTGGAAAAGAAACGGAGGACGAAAAGGGGGTGAGGAGGAGAGGAGAAATGATGAAATTAGGAGAATACCCAGAAAACTTACAGAAAGAAGATGACAGGAGAGAGGTGGAAGAAAGGAGAAAGGACAAGACGGAGGAGAAGCAAAGGGGACAAGAATAAACTGGGAGGTGGAGACAAAGAAAAGACAGCAGAGGTGTAGAAAGGTGCACTTGAAAAGAGGAAAAAGGAGACAGACAAGGGGAGGACAAAGAGTTAGAAGAAAGAAGAAGAAATTAGAAAAAGAGAGGAGTGAAGACATGAAGAAGATAAGGAAAGGAGAGAACAGGAAATGAGAGTAGAAGGGTGAGGAGAGGAAAAGGGTGCATTAAGGGAAGGAGAGAAGACATAGTGGGTAAAGGAGAAGAAGGGAGAGGAAAATAAGAGGAGAAAAGGCTAAGTGGATAAGTGGAGGAGGGAGAGGATATAAGCGAGGAGAAGAGAGGGGGAGACAAAATAAGAAAAATAGGCAGGGAGGAAGCAGAACACCCAGAGTTGTGTTGAAAAGAGATGAGCCTCAGTAAGTGTGCTATTTGGATCCCCCTGTGGCATTACAATGGTTATATTGGAAAAGGCATGATAGATGGACTGAGCACCACTGAGGAGACAGTGCCATCTAGTGATTGGTACCCGAAACTCTCTCATGCGGTGAAAACCACTGAGCCCTGCAACCTCATGTCACACCCACTCTCACCTACACAAACTGCTATGCATTAACATCCTTCTCCCGGCTGCTTCACACTCAAACAACCTGCTGCCCGCGGTCATTTTTCACCCAGCTTGTGTGTCATTATGGAAGCAACATGCGCCGTCACACAAACTGAGCTCAAAAACATATTTAGAATTGATAGCCAGTCTCGTGAGTCTTGCTGTGCGTGTGTGTGTGTGTGTGTGTGTGTGTATGTGTGTACTGTTTGGTTTTTATTGTGCAAGTGATCCGGGGAGTGTTATGGGAGCAGAACGATAAGCCTGGTGTCACTGGCGTCTAATCATACTCCATGTTCCTTATCAGCTCAGGGGACGGCATGAGCTGTGGAGAGGGAGAAGAGGAGAAGGAGGAGGAGGAGAGGGAAAGGGGCATAACGGTTGGAACTAGTGATGGAGGGAGAAGGGGAGAGGAAGGCAATAGGAGAAGAGAGATGAGAATGAGAAAAAGTGAAGGATGAGAGAGGTGAGGGGGGGAGTAGAGGACATGAGAGAGGAAGGAGATTTAAGGGTCTGCTGCACTAAAAGCATATAAAGAACCAATGCCAAACCCCGTGTCCCAACTCACCTCACCTCCCACACAGCACAAACCCACCTTGTGTAAGATGATCCGCCACTTCTATGCAACTTCCCACTGTGTGTGGGCATGTGTGGGTATGTTGCCCTGTGTGTGTGTGTGTGTTTGGGTTATCATGAGTGCTAAGGATGGGTGGTAATTGAATAATGACAGTGACGCTTCTGATGGATTACCTGTCACCCTTCCCTCTTCTCTCCCTCCATCACTGTCACCCCTTTCTTCTTTGCTGCTCTCAGCTCGCAACCTTCGGTCAAATTGTGTCCCCTCTGTGCCGTCACCCGTGCCGGCCAAACACACACACACACACACACACACACACACACACACACACACACACATCCATGACACATGCATGCACCTTCACACACTTTCATAAGCTTACTGCCATTCACAAGGCGCGAAAGAAGTGGTGTAAACTAACTAAGTAGCACATTAAGGCTACTATACTTGTATACTATACTGTAGCCTACTTACTTTTCTATTTTCTACAACTTTACACTTTGTTCCTACATGTCAAAGGGAAATGTCACCTTTTACCCATTGCATTTATTTTACAGCTTTGACAAGTTACTTTGCAGATTCAGATGTTATTTACAAAAGAGTGCATAAATCATGGAGCATATAGTAGATTAAACCACCCAACAGTAAAGTAGCTAAATTTAGTTCCACCTTGACAAGCTTTTTAATGATGCTTACACAGTAATGCACGATAGTAATACATATAGTAACAACTAATGCATTTCAGCCATTATTTTTATTACAGTATGAAAGGCACAGTATGTCCTTTGTCATATGAAAAGACTGTAAATTTTGATTGCAACAACTTGTTTGTAAGGAAGTAACTTTACGCATTGCTACTCTAACAGATCTCAGTGTATCTTCCACTGATTATTTTCTTGTATTTCATTTGAATTTATATTTGACAAGTTCATGTTTTTATTATATTAGTTTATTACTGTCAATGTGGGAGAGGTCCACTGCAAAAGCCTGTGGTTTCTTTGCTCATCTTTTTTCACTTCTGTTTTATGGTGTTTTGTATAAGTGCAGATATAAAATGACTAAATTACTAGTTCCTTTCCACCACTGGCATTAACACACTTTCCTCTCTTGCACACCCACACCTCAAGGTTAAGAGAGGACTGCACTGCGGCCTCCTTAGTTGTTTTTATTACAGCATTACAGCAGAATGCCAGTGAGAGAGCTGAGGATTGAGAGCGATTGCAGCACTCTGCTGCAAAGCAGTTCAATCTACAGTATCTCCTAGCTGCTAAATGGTACTCCTCCATCACAGACACAGACTTTCTCTTAATGTTGTAAATCAGGTGAAACAAAGCCAGCATGGGTGTTTGGTCCATGCTGAGTAGAAGTCTGTCTCTACCTATTATGAAGGTGTGTCCCTGATTCACCTGTCTACATGGGAGGTGCTTCTCTCTACCTGAGTGAGCACCTGAGTCTCTATATGCAGGTGTTTTTGTGTGTGTGTGTGTGTGTGTGTGTGTGTGTGTGAAAGAGCCCCACCCCTCCTTTTTTTACTTCTCTTTATCCTAATTCCTCCCTTCGCTCCCAAACAGCTGAGAGGGGAGCAAATGGCCTATTTCTGAGTGAATGCGTGTACGAGAGGCAGAAAGACAGAGAACGAGAGAGAAGTGAGTGTAAGATGGAGCAAGAGAGATGATATCAAGCACAATTCATATATCACAGAGTGGTTTCAGGATAATTAGAAGTCAGCTGGAAAAAAATAAAACTAATGAGGACTGTTTTCTTTATCATCATTAATTTAATTGATTGAAAAAAATGAAGGTTTGCAGCACTACACATTCAGGAGGAGTATTTACATCAAGGCTCTTTGAAGACAACGGCATAAATGAACAGCACCAATGGTACAAACCAGAGTTGAATTAATACAACAGATATGCCTTTATCCTTCAGATAGGAGAAAAATCTGGCACCTTTCATCTTGCACAATCACACTGCTATCAAGAGCCAAAACGTAACACTTACAGTTGGCTACAGGAGATGAAACGTGACAATGTTTTATTTCAAAAAGAAGGCCAAGCAAAAGTAACCTACATAAACCTGCTGTTACCTCAGCAAATCACTGTAAATACATTCCTGTATTTATATCTGTTGTACTAGCTCTAATTCATTTGATTTCTTCCAGTATGAGGAGGTCATAAACCAAACTTTTTGACGAGGAGAACTTCATCCCGTTTATCAGTTTATTGCTGAGCTCTGTGGTGCAGAATGTGAAAGAAATAATAAAGACAGGGACGACAACTAAAGCCCAGAATTACAGTCTGCTAAAGTAAAGCTTTAAACTGGCTGGTGATTTAACCGTGATTCTTTAATTACAGTCCCTTAAACATGTCAGAAAAATAAATGATCTCATGTATTTTTCGACAATAACTATTTCTTAATAGCACATTCATACAGGAATCCTCTTCTTCATAACAATTGTTTGATAATATCACATGCTGTACTGACTAATTTCTGGTTGTAACACCAGCCTCGAACATCCTCCTGTTAATAGCTCTTACCTTCTATCACTATCAATGTCTCACTACTGGTAGCAATCTTAAAGTATAAATGATAAATTGTAGAAAAACGCAGCAGTAGTCCACATATTCCTTTATGTGTTGAAGCAGGACAGATCAAGTAGGATTCTGAGAGCACATTTTGGGAGTTTTGGGTGATGCAAATATTGTCACAGATGAGAAAATGATTAAAGCTTTTTTTAAAAAGACTCACTTAGGGGTCACGGAAAGCAACCCATGCCCTAATCCAGTTTCTCCCTAACTGTATAGTGTAACAATACACTGTGAGCTGGAATAGTCCAGTCCACCATACCAGTCGTGGGAAAGCAGTGATCCAAAGATGTATGCTATACAAGCCATGGGAAAGCAGCAATTCTATCAACACACTAACACATAGGCACGTACATGTACAGACAAATGCACACACACATGCACACAAACACACTTTCTCTCACTCACACACAAACAAACAGCATAATATGCCAGACTTCCAATTAGGGCAATAATGGCTGTGGGAAAAAGTGTACACTCACATAAACACACACACACACAAACACACACACACACACACACACACATTCAGTAACTGAGACTTCTAAGCTCAAAGTTAATAGCACCCAGTTGTTCAGTGCCAGAGACAGACCCTGTGGGAGGAGGGAGAGTATGGGTGGTACTGAAGCTTTAGACCAATGCAACAAGGACATAATTTCACAACAAACATACAGGTTAGGAACATTTGACAGGACTTTTTTTGTATGTATAAATCAATATTGGGGGAAGACGTTACATGCTTATGGGGTAATTCTGCAAAAATCTTCATCAAAATTCTCTTTTGAAAATGCTTTAAGAGACATAATCTGTCAATAACATACGAACCACAACTCTTATTAACCTGCACTTCTTTTCTATTTTATTGTATTTTATTTCTATCCTATTCATTTCTATTTCCTTCCCTTTCTTCCTAGTGTCCTTTCTTAAACCTAAAGTCAGTTTCAGGGACATTTTCTGAAGTTTTTTCTTCGCTGATTTAGCCCCTCTTAGCGATGTCCTACCCTGCCAGCCAGCATGCTAGAGGAAGCACTGGGTTGGAGGAGGACGAGGACATAATAAAAGAGAATGGGTGGTGAAATGCAGGGAGAAAACAAACACAAAAAGCAAATCAGAAAGGATGAAGGATGGTGAGATGGAGTGGCAGAGGGACACAGATGGCAGGCAGGGAAGGCAGAACGGGAAGATGGGGAACAGAGGGATGGGGTGGAAGTTGATGCGCTGGATATCTTCCTACTGTTCCATCAGCAGAAGCCTGTTGGAGGGAAAGTGCAATAATGAGAACAGCCGCAGTTGACACACACACACAGACACACACACACACACAGGAGAACGCACTCCTCCATCTACTTTGCCAGCCGCTCATCATCAGCAGATCCAAATAAACACACTTTTACATACAAGCAAAAAGACACACACTATCACTCTTACCCTCACACTCGAAGGCTTGCAGCTTGGTGGTGTAAGTAGGGCCCAGCCAAGAGGTGTAGCTACCCAGAACCCTTTGCAGGTGGTGGGTGGCATCACTGAAGAGCAGATCGGATTCGCCATAGCCTGCTGAGCTGAACAGGCTGAAGCCCTCGGTGGCGTTGCCAAACACATTCTACAAGACAGAGGAAATGTGTGACAGGACTTAATGAGGGCATGCATTGATGTGCGTTGGCGTGCTCTGCGTATGTGTGTGTTTCTTTGGGTTTTGTGTGCGTGTGTGCGTGTGTGTGTGTGTGTGTGTGTGTGTGTGTGTAGCCAGGGGATCAGCACAGGATGTAGCAGTCATCTTGGCGTCTCCCACACACATACTCACAATGACGGTTCAGTAGAAATCTGCAGATCGATAACACAGACTCCACAGAGATATGAGACAGACACGCATATCTGGAGAATAACACACATACACACACACACACACACACACACACACACACAGCTGATGCAATTTGTGCTCACACCCACCTGTAAACGTTCCAGGTACTTCCAGACGCGACACTTGTTCTCCGTGCGCACCACAACAGCGTTAGCCGGGACGGCTGCCAGGTGGCATCGTTCATGCTCGTCCAGACCTGCCTCTGTCCCATCTGGGCAGAGCAGCTTCAGGTCCTCCAGCTCCAGATCCAGGGCCCAGGACTCCTGGTTCTTACCTGGGCAGGAGAGGAGTGAAGGTGAGTCTCATTTTAATTCCATTTTAGGCCAACACTCAAAGAAGCACTATGTAACTTTTTAAAGAATAAATTACACAATTTTCACCCTGAAAATGCATGGTTCAATTTATAAAGTCATAAAGTTACATCATGTGTGTTTAGGTTTACAGTTTAAGAATGATTTCAATTTGTTTTTATTTGAGGACTCAGTGTTTGCCACTTTTGACAAATCTTTCAAATAGCACATTCCTTTTTTTTAGGGCTGAATCTGAATGTTGACTTTATATTCTGAATATTTCACATTTTAATTTTGAGAGACATGGTTGAACACCTAAGAATTTAAAAAGGCTAACAAAATCCCATTTAGCCAAACAAATAATTATAGGAAGAAGATAGAAGCTATGTTCAGCACAGACCCTCTTCATTTTCTTGACCTCCATTAATTGGTCTGACTCTGGACATTTCTGAGCCATATGAGAAAGCATGCTTCATTAAACAGCTACAGTGTTTGTGGAGCTGGCGTCAAACTGTTCCTACTCAGCTGCACCAGCAGAGTCTGTGTAGTCTGACTGTTATAATGATCACCATTCATTTTGGAAGTTGCCCAAAGCAGCGGCGAGCAGATGCAGCAAACAGAGAATTAGGACATTTATGAACCACTGTCCGTCTCTTCCTGTCCTTTCAGTGTAATCTGTTCATTATATTCTGGATTTCACATACTGTAAAATACTCTAATGAGAAACACTGACATCTTCTGTCTTGACAGGGACTAGCACTCTCTGCTGGCCCCCGGTAACCTTATCATACATCATTTAAATTATAAAAATTACATTATTATATAACCAGTGGCATAGCCTATAAAATGCACAATAACACTAACCATCCAAATTGTCAAACACTGTTGTGTGTTTGACAAAGGCCACGTCACCGAGGTTCTCTGCCACACACCTGAAAGAAAAACATAAAACACATTAATAATCAGACACATTTAATATGTAAATAGAACAAAACATGAATAACGTGGAAATGA
>NC_060160.1:10877500-10896875 GCF_021292245.1 Micropterus dolomieu | reverse complement strand
GTGCCTTGCCACAATTCTGTCTCTGAGCTCTTCAGGCAGTTCCTTTGACCTCATGATTCTCATTTGCTCTGACATGCACTGTGAGCTGTAAGGTCTTATATAGACAGGTGTGTGGCTTTCCTAATCAAGTCCAATCAGTATAATCAAACACAGCTGGACTCAAATGAAGGTGTAGAACCATCTCAAGGATGATCAGAAGAAATAGACAGCACCTGAGTTAAATATGAGTGTCACGGCAAAGGGTCTGAATACTTATGACCATGTGATATTTCAGTTTTTCTTTTTTAATAAATTTGCAAAAATTTCTACATTTCTGTTTTTTTCTGTCAAGATGGGGTGCTGAGTGTACATTACTGAGAAATAAAATGAACTTTTTTGATTTTTGGAAAATGGCTGCAATGAAACAAAGAGTGAAAAATTTAAAGGGGTCTGAATACTTTCCGTACCCACTGTATATTGTTGTTACCTTTTTAATTTTGCGATACTCTTGAAGAATTTTATTATGAACCGTCTGCAAGACAGAAAAACAGAAATCGGAATTAGCCAGTACAGGGAGACATCTGTAATTTCAAGTTTTTAAATTTTTCTTAATGTGGTAAAAGGAAAATATGCCTATTTTTATGCAACATTACTAATAACATGAATGTGATTGAAAACAAAACAACAAAATAGCAAATCATAACTCATCCATAGAAATATTTCTAACTACTTTAACTCTGCTTTTAACCCTGCTGTGTAAAACATGAAAATACAATGAATCTTGACTGAGTAGCAGGAGGAACTGAATGTGGAAATCTACACTGCTGGCTCCCTGTAGTCGAGTCAAGGTTCAGCTAATGGTCTCAAACATAGACTGCTTTTAAAGTTAGACAACACGTCTCCACTTCCTCCCACTGCACAAAAATGAAGCCAAAATACCACAGATGTGCACTATCATCTTGCGCCACCAGGGGGCGATCAAGATTATTGACAGTGAACGTAAGCATAATTTATTTTATTTTAAAATTTTTTTAAACAAGAAAACTCCACAGGGGTCCTTTAATGTTGTCTCAGTGGACCATTACTGACATACTGATGACTGATGACATTGATGACCATATGCTAATTTTTGCATGCCATCATTTACACAGTAAGAATTATAGCCTATGAAGCACAATTAAATGTTTTTCAGAATAAACTGCAAAAATCTTTATCTTCTTCTAAACAATTATTGTGTAAACATATGGCTTTATGTGCTCGCTGTGACGCAACATCAGAGCTTCAAGTGGGCAAATTGTAGCTCTGCAGCTAACGATGATTTTAGTACTTGGAAGTTTCTACAGATTATTTCATCGATGCTGGTGTTACTTTCCTCAGACGAAACTAAATGAAATATGTTCGTCAACGACCTTTTTTTCCCCTGAAAAAAATGAGACAATGATGAGACAGTGACAAGGTCCATAAACACTGACTGTGACTATATTAACATACGATATTGTTGAAAAAAAATGACGAGAATAAAATGTAATTCATAAAATAAAAACGTTAATAAAATCTCTTTTTTGTCAGTATAATGTGGAGACAAAATATTACAGGTCATATTTTCTCCCTCTAAATTTTCACTTGAACAGAACTTGAACTTGTAGAGGATGCGAACTGCGGAGGATGATGAACACAACATACTAGGGAGTAGGAGGCGCTTAGATATCTGGTCATTTCAAATACAGTGAGGCGGACAAAAAAAAGTGCCTAATTATATAGGACTGCGAGCAATATGGTTTTAAGATTTCTGGAAAAACACTACGAACTTGAAGCGGCATATTAATGCACCTAGGAATTGAGATCAGTTAATGTCTCCTTTGAAATAAAAATGAGAACAAAACTATACTTATGAGTTAGAAAACATTAAAATGATGGTTAATGACTAAAACTAGACCCAATTCTGACTTTCTTTTGACTAAAATCAGACTAAAATACCCAGACTTTTAGTCAACTAAAACTTCATTAAAAAAGACAAAATTTTAAAAAGGCTGACAAAATTAACACTAATCGATGCATCGCTTGAAATAATCCCATACTTTGGACACTTTCTTCTTTGTCCCTGGCTATTTTCTCTCTCTTCCTCCACTTTGCAAACAGCGCCATGATAATCTTATCGTGTTCACACTGTAAGCGCGAAGTGCGATATAAGAAATGAAAAAGTGTGTTATAAAGTTATATGGATTAAACTAAGCATTGATGCAAGGAAATTGCGTCAATGCTTAGTAGTAATCAAATTCATCGATGAATCGTTTCAGCCCTAGCAAACAGTAAGACAGAAATCAGTGGCTTCATTTATATTTTTGTAAATTTAAGAACATGTTAAGCACAGGGATGGCATTGAGGAAAGTGTGTATGCACAGAGCTGCAAACTTCGTATGGACATTTTGACACCTCCACCTCCAAGATTGCAGAGAATAATGTTGCTCTAAACTTGTGATTTTATGCGGAGTCTCTCTTTAAAAGCACTCTATGATTTAAGTAATTTGACAGCAGTGATGAAGTTAAGTGCTCACCTTGTATTTATGTGATTCATGGTGTAACCGTTTCAGCTGTGTGTCCAGCTCCATGAACTGCCTGGTCACGCTGTCAATACGAGCATGTAAATCTCTGTACTCGCTGTACTCCCTGTTAAAGTCCAGCTTGTAGCTCTGTCTCTGGTCATGACTGTGGATCCCTGTATACGTCCTGTGCAGAGAACAGAAAAAGGGACACTATGAGCAGATCTGTAAGTACAGAATAATGTGTTAACAACCTCAGGTTTTGTATTGCAAAAAGTGTAATTTCTTAATCCCCCCCCCCCACCACTTTATTAATGCATTAGAGTAATAATTACACTTGGATGCATTTTGTGTCAAAGTAATAAAAGGTTTACTTACGATAGATAGTCTTCTGTGTCATTGTCCGTTTGAAGCACATTAGAGTCAAACAAAATTTCACTTGGCTCTGAAAGAAAGAACAATGTCAAACAATTTAAAAATACTGAAAAAATTGACAAGTCACAGCCCTCACCTGTGCAGTCCAGGGAGACTTTATTGTTTGGATCTTCTGAACTGCAATCTTTTCTCCTTTCTTTCCTGTCTCTCCACCCATCCTTCTCCTTGACAAACAAAACAAAAATACATCTCGATAACCAATGCATCGCACAAAATGGGAAAACCATATACTAAATTTAAAAAAGTAGTTTCTTCACCTGATCTCTGTGTTTGTTCTTTTTCCTTTTAATTGTGTGTCTGCTCAGGTCAGACGCTGTCAGCGGGTAGGGAGGGCGATCCGAGATAGATTGATGGTGGTCTGCTGGGCCTTCTGGCTCCTCTTGAGCACAGGGACTTGGTTCCATCCTCTTGGCCGCTTCTGCTTCCCGCTGACAGACTGCTGACAGGGAGTCAAAAAGCCTTCGAGGATCGACCGAGTCCCTTTGCCCATCAGTCGCTTCTGTGGTGTCTCTATGAGCCGCATGTTCGGACGGCCTCAGTCTTGACTTGTCACTGGCTGTTTTACTCGACAAGTGGGATATCCTGGGCTTCTTACTCGCCAGAGGGTCAGTATATTCCTCTGGCAGGGAAGGTTTTGGACGGTGTGCTGGGGAGGAGTTGGGGGTCTCTCGCAGTGGACTGACCTGGGCCTCGGGGATGGTGAGGAGGTTCTGTTGTGGCTGGAACAGTCTCCTGCACAGTAATATGAAGGTGAGCTATAAACCGGCAATTCTACAAAATCTGCATTCTGTTTTGCACATAGTTTTTTAAAATGTGCTTAGGGTCTACCATTTGTAACTGATTGCAGTTCAACATGCTGACGTGGGCAATATACAGGCAAGAAAAGCGACCTACATTTGTGTCATGGCTGTGGGTAATCGGTTAACAAGTGTTACATGTAAAATCTCAAGAAGAACCCACAAAGTAGACAGCATCAATAGTGTGTTTAAACTGTTGTACCTTTTTTTGCACATAGGTGGCAACTTTGATGTGTCTACATCATCTGTAAGTCTGAACTGCTGCTTTGCCTTGCTGTTACTTTCATTTCCTACAGGTGATGCAGGTTTTGCTTGTGCAAAACTGGCCTTACGATCAGAGTGTTTTAAAAGCACAAAAGAAATGCAGGCATTGGCAACACCTCCTGTATGGCTGCTGTCACAGGGAGATGCTTCCCTTCTCTGAATGTCTTTGGCAGGTGCGTGCTCACATGTAAAATGGCGATAAGCCCGATTACCCGTAGCCAGGAATTTCTTCTCCAGGATGAAATTTGGCAAACAATAGTAAACTAGGTTTCATGATGTTTCAGGAAATCAACGTGACCAAGCTAACCCAGTAACAATGTACCTATGTAACCTAGTTACCTAACCCAGCTACTTATGCCCTGTCTACACAAACATGAGTATTTTCTAAACCTTGACTTTTTCTACACGGTTTAGCAGTTTGTCCACACGGAAACGTGTCACTGAAACCGGACAGTTTTGAAAACCCCTGCCAGGATGAGGATTTTAACAAACGCCAGTTGCAGTGTTGTCGTGTAGACAGTAAAACCAGAGTTTTTGCCTTACTGTGAGAGACAGAGTTCTGTTATTGATGTCAGATTGTGTGCCACTGCCTGCTTCGTTTACAATTGCCAACATGGCTTTACGGTTAGGGTCATATCGACGCTTGGTGGTTTGGCAAGCTCTTTACAGCGCTTGATAGCGTGTTTTTGCATTTTCATGTACACAGAATGTGAAGATTTAACAGCTCATTTTCAGACATTTTCGTATTAGCAGGTACATGGTGGCAAGTATCTCGTCAATGTTACCTGACAAGGATTCGCTTAAGAAGCTGCTGGTCTCCTGAGGTGTAGCCTGGCCAGTCTTTCTGCAACTCCTTATACAGACCGTCCTTTAGAACAAATGTGTTGTCTCTACTATTGAGCTGGCCAACCTGCATCCAAATACCCACAGACACAAAATTAAAAGCAGGTGAGAAAAGACTCATCTTCAGTGCTCAGAGTTTAAATTGACCTCATTTCATTATTTCATGTTCTCCATCTGTTTAATTGTTTTCAGGGTGACAGTGTTTCATCCCCTCAAAGCGTCTAAACATCCTGCTAGTATAATGTGTAACAAGACCTGTGTTTATCTGGCTAAAGAAGCGAATGAATTACCTCCATCAGTACAGAGTCCAGCATGTCTTTGTCTCCTGCTTTCAGCCCATCTTTCTGCAGCCTCAAGATCAGCTCTGGCCTCTTGTATGGCCTCAGAGCCAGCAGGTGTGTCACTCTCTCCCTGAGCGGCCTCTCCTGCACGTCACTCACGCCCTTCCTGTTTGGAGCGCAGGCTCCCTTCTTCTCCTTGGACACGCCAACTGCCCGCTTGACGTTGCCGAGGAGAGAGTAGGACGATTGTCGGGGCTTGGTCAGGCTGGCCAGCGCGGGGGCCGGAGCTCGCACTGTTACCTTCTTGCCTGCCAGGGAGAAGGAAATCTCACATCAAAAGCAGCACTTAAAAAAAGCATATTAAACAAATACATCGTCAAAAGAAATCTTGTGAGGTTCACAGGAGCCTGGTGGAAGGATCATCAAAGATAAGTTACCTAGCGCTGTAGTTTGTGTCTTTTTATTCTCAAGAATTAAAAGAAAGTGACTAGGTCAGAACTGGGAAGGTCCAACTTCCCACAACACTGCTTAAAAGAAAATAGTGCTGACTCCAGAGTAAGTGGACTTGGTGGATTACCATGTGTTTCCTGTGGCAAAATTGTGAATAAAAAAGAGAAAAGACCTCATTTGACCTCTTGAGAAACCCACATTCAAGCTACAAAGACGCACACATGCCTCAGTGTGCAAAAGCTGCTATCTAATTTAGGAAATAACCACACTGTTGCACAAGCCTGTAGTGAGTGAGGAAGTGTTTTTTTGTACAGGTTTCCTCTGAACTGACAGTGTGTGCGCATTCTCTCGAAACAAGATGACGATTGCTAAAATATCTGTTTAGAGAGAAGTGGTTTGATGGCTAGAAGTAGAAAGTGGAGCGGTACACAAAAAAAGCTAAATCACTGGTTTAAACATGTGTATGGATATTTTGGTGAGCATGTTGTCTGTATATTCTGCAAATATCTCTGTGGAGATTAGGTATCCTTTTAAACCACTACATTGTATACAATAATAATATATACAGTACTGTATGTGCGTGTACTGTAAACAGAGAAAAGGACAAAAACCTGCAGGAGAAGAGACTGGCTGCTACTGTGCCACTGGTTACCACCAAGCTGCAACCTCTGGGGCTGAAAAATGGGGTAAATTTTATCTTTTAATTAAAATTTAATCTTACCTATTTAAATAATATCAAGGCTTAAAGTTATGCATACCATAAAAAAATAAATGTTAGCAGAGACAGTAAGCAATGGACTTCACACGACAGTATTCACAACTTGGATATATTTTTATGAAAAGCCGTTTTGATTCTTTTGATCTGACCCTTACAGGCTAAAGGAATATAAACGATTGAGCAATGGACAGATTCGGACATTACGGCCTCTTCAAAGGTTGTGAGTAGGACTGATTTGGGAAAAAAAATTGTAATTGCGATTCGCGTTTTTTTTCCTTTTTAAGTTTAGCTTAAGTTCAATATTCACTGCCAGTCTATATTTGACGGAAGCCGCGTCAAGCAGCACAGAGCAGATAAACCGGGCAGGAAGTCAGACACAGAACGGCATAGAGAATCTGGTCGATTTACAAAATAAAATACCCTGTAGTTGAAGCACACAAAATTACTAATTAACAACACGTCAACAACGTAGGGCAGGCTACACGCTGTCGCCGTAACAGTAGGCGTATGGCAAAGATGACAACGGAATAAATTTGTACCGCAAGACTGTTTAAACGGGTCAGATGCGCTCTATAATTAACCTGCATTTTAATTGCCATCTTCACGATTAGCTAATTGCGTTCTTTCAAATAGTAATTTTGATTTGAAATCATTAATTCTTCAGCCCTAGTTGTGAGTCGGTATTTTTTCCCCTATCATGTTGTTTTCCATAAAATGAACTTAACGGTTGAATTGTGGAGAATCTAACTGATCTAACAATATGTAGCATGTATATACTGACATAAGTTTAAACATTTATATTTGTATTTGCAATCTAAGTAGCTTACAGCTAGCTAAAACGGGTGACCCGGCGGGCTTTAAGAGGTTTTATGCATCCAGAGAACTCTTGTAAGCCGGGAGTGAGGTGAGTTAGGTGCACCACACACACACACACCCACACACACCCCCCCCCCCCCTTCATAATTGCTCTTCAGAAACCTATGGGTGACGTCACAGACACTACATCCATGTTTTATACAGTCTATAGTTACCACAAATGTTACTATAGCAATCAACGCAATGTGACTGTTTTTGTTATTTTATTATCAGCATAGTACAAATGTGTCTTCAGGCCAGTCTTACTCCTTAGCTGACGTTATCTCTTATATAACACTGGGCACATGCGAGTGTTTTCTGCGTTTCATACCCTGGTAGCGCCCCCCATGTTTGATGACAATGGCCCCTCGGCTGCGTGTCTCCTCCTCAGCTTGGGCCATGCTCTGACGAGCCTTATCGTACGAGTCATCCGTAGCGTTGACTGTCATCTTCTTCTGAATCACCCCGAGACATGACAGCTCCTCTGCAGCACTGAGAGTGGGAAGAGGAGGGAGGACAGCGGGTAAAGACAGTGATCTGACAGAGCTTTCAGGACTCCTGCTACAGGTTAGCCATTTCAAATGAAACATCGTTTGAGTTCGTAGCTGCATGATTGACGCTTGTGTTTTGGTAGTGTTCAGTGGGATGTATGTTTGTATCAGTTAGACTACTTCACTACCAAATACACCACACATATCTGTAGTTTAATACTATTTTTCCCATGCGTTTTCAAAAATGGCTTTTGGATTTGTGTCGGGGCTCCAATGGCAGATTTGATGAATAATTCCTCAACTTTTCACAACTCCTGGCAGTTATTAGATTCACTTCTCTACATTTTCCAGACTTCCCAAGAACTGTGCAGTAAGGAACCCTGGGCTTTCTCTGGCATTTAAAAAGAGATGTTACCAGCAGGGTGATTTTCACACAGCAGTAGGGGAGAGGAGACATTTTAAACTGCAATTTACTGAAGTTTGTTCAGAAGCTTTGCTGATTCTATACATAGAATTGCTGTTTGCACCTTTCCATCTGAACAACCCTTTCTTCAAATTTAACTGTCACCGCTTTAATGTAACAAAATTTATTTATATTCAGTGTCAACTAGTTATGTGTTTTCTATGTTTTGTTGTGTTTTACCGAGTGCTGAGCTGTTGGACGCAGTCAAAGCTTCCATGCGGATTGTCACGGGCGACGTTTGTCACGCCAAAGGTGAATACCCTCAATTCATCTCTTTTCTCTGAGCATGGGACAGTGATTCTCTGTGGCATGAAGGAGACAGATGCACACAAAAAATAATTAGATTTTACACCTTTCAGCTCTTAATGCATGAGATGAAATTATTGAACCAGTTCTTCTTACCCCTTGGTTCCCATTAAAACAGATGGTGGGATGGGAAGGCCAACCCTGGAGAAAAAGACAAATAATGTGAGTTGATTGTGTCTTGGAGTCTCGCACACGCACACGCACACGCTCACACACACACACACACAATATTCTGTGTCTGATTGAGTGCTATGTCTTCCATCTTTGTGGTGTCACTACCACTTTCACCAACACATTTCCTCTACCGTTTGTAGGCTGGTTCTTATGGGTGTACACTTGTTAGTACTAGCGATGCTCCAAATTTTTCTCTCCCGATACCAATTCTTACACCTCAACTCAGGTTCTCAGCCAATACAGAATACCAATGCTATCTTTTTCCCCAGATGTAAATCTTTATTTCTCACTGATCAGCGTGGGACTACAAACTGAGTTGACTGAACTGTGAGCAAAAACTCCCTTTGTGGCTCCAGAGGGAGCTGCATGAGATGATAAATTGCATCAACTGAGTCAGTGTCGGTTGGGGCTGAAGACTCGTTTGAAAACAAAAGAAGAAAAAATCTGTGGAGTTAGAAAGAAGACCTCTGCAGCCGGCTCCTCATCTCTGCTTGAAGCTAGAGGCTACGTTAGCCACTACTAGCGTAACACACCAGAATCTCTGACTGTGATCGAGTTGCATTGAGGGTAAAGTAGGTGGCATGTTTAAATTAAATAAATAAACAAATAAATGGACAGAGGAAGGATGCATGGAATGAAAAAAGATGGCATCTCTGGTTCCACCGCATCATTTTTCTGATGCTTCTTTTTTAAAACTATCATTTGTGCGACAGTGTTGTAGGATTGCAAAGCTAAATTGGTGGAGTACTGTATCTACTGTGGATTGCTCATGTCATGATCAGCATCATAATGTGAGGGTCCTCCCTTGTACCCTCTGGCATACATGTACACTTGTGGATGACAAGCCCTTTAAATAAATTAAACTTGATTTTTAAGGGGGCATCGACATTACGACCTGCTGTTCAAATACAGCAGCTTGTCACATGAGAGAATACAACGAACACAGTGAAACAGCCAGTCACCTCTCATAGCGGTCAATTAGACACCTGGACAGAAACTGTGATGACTAGAATGTAAGTGACCTTTTCACGGAGAGTCTGTTGATCAGAGCAGAGAGTGAGGTGGCGGCCTGTACACCATTTTTGTGTCTGTTGTCTCGGTCTCTGTGATCAGGCCAAGTGGGTTATGTATAGCCACACTTCAAACTAAATAAGGAAACAAGGTATGTGCAAAAGCCCGACCGATAAGGGATATTTAAGACAGATACCCATTTTGATATGAGGATTTTAAAATCCAATATTTCGATATATCGACAGATAGTCTTTTTTCGTTTCTTCTTTTCAGAAACACATATCATGAATAAAGATTATCCCTAACATTTCGTATGTGTAGTTATGAGACCTCACTAAGATAACGTAACATAATTCAGTTTAAAAATAAACTTTTACTGTTGTAATAAATAGTACTTTGAACAAAAGTACAGCTAATGATGTCAGCTAAATGCTGTGTTTTGTGGCAGATTTGTAGCATTCCAAACATGTGCACTGCCAGTTGGGCTGCAACTAACGATTACTTTCAATGCCGATTCTTCTGTTGATTATTTTCTTGATTCATTGATTAGTTGTTTAGTCTATAAAGTGTCAGAAAATTATCAAAAATGTCAATCACCGTTTCCCAAAGCCCAAGAAGACGTCCTCAAATGTTTTGTTTAATCCACAACCCAGAACATATTTCCTATGTATTACTCATAGGAGTAATGAAACCAGAAAAAAAATTTACATTTAGGAAGCTGGAATCAGATAACGTTTTTTAAAAAATGACTCAAATCGATTAATAGATTAGCAAAATAGTGGGCGATTAATTTAATAATAGGCAACTAATCGATTATTCTAGTGGTTGCAGTTCTAGTTGCCAAAAGGGAAGTTTCAGAGTGCCATCTAGTGGACAAATTATGCTACAACAACACTCATTACATTATACCAGGATCCGTCTTTCCATTTCTTTTTTAACTGTCACCAATCGGCTGTTACAAACATAAATACCTATTTATCTGCAATTACCTTATATTGGCATGCCAATTTATTGGTCCGGCTCTAGCGTGTGCACAGCAACAGTAGTGTGTCCATGTTAGACTCAACTCTGTGTTAGGTGTTTTCCCCTCCTTCCTGTCTATCTCATCTTGACAGCTTTGTACTAAAACTAGAGGGGTGACAGGAGCAGTGTGGTTTTCACCTTTCATCAGAAACTGGGTGTCATTTTCTTCATTAGAGGAGTTTCCTAACCGTGTTAGGGCTACAAGGAATTACTGAATTGAGGAAGTGTGCATGACTGTTCTCTACTCAGACTTCCTGCAGTGCCTGATTCATCTGTGAATAACTGGGTCAAATGTTTGATTTTGAATCTGTCCATCTGTCACCCTGAAGCAATACTGTGGACAATAAACCGGCTGCCACTCTATTCATGCATACCAAAACCAATAAATTAAAGTACTCCACCTTTCAAATACAATCCAGAAATAACCTCCTATAACTAGCCCCTGTACCCCACAGCCTGTTTCCATTCTTCTCTCCTCGACTCAAACACTGATTAACATTCATAATACTTGCCAGCAGCTTGTAACGACTTGGCCAGCAGCTTGTTACAGCATCATCACACAGGGAAGCGTTTCCGCATTGCATTATGCAACATGTATTTATATTTCATGTAAGACAACAACCGAGGGAGACACTGGTGAACTTAATCACAAATCACAAACTCGCTTTCCTCGCCTTTTCTTATCGCTTACTCTTTAAGTGAGAGGCCCCTTGACGAAGTGGTCCAACAAAAGCAACGGTTACTGTACGTTTTTGATCATTATTCGAGGAGAAACTGATTAAAAATAACCCACCTTGCCGTTTTGAAAGGAGCCAATGGCTCTTGCCGCGCTGTCAGTGAGTTTAACATGAAGAACAGAGATGTTACCACCGCCGCTCAGGTTACCGCTGCACAGTCCGTAACACTGGTTCTCCTTTAGCGCCGACATCCTGCCGCAAATCCCACCGTGCCAGGTTTATTCCGGGCCGAACAAATCCTACATAAACAAACACACATTGACGAGATGCTCCACAGAGAGGCTACACGGTTCCGTATGGCTGCTCCTTCGCCGCGCGCTATTCTGGAGTAGATCGCATTACGTCATGACGGCTGAACTCAGAAGACATTTTATTGGCTAGGAGACATAGATAGACCCTTACGTAGGGCTTACGTAACCACTTGTACTTTTTTTCTGCCCCCCGGTCCCCATGCTCACAGTAACGTTATGCTAATTTTCTTTTTTTCGCACAGAGGAAATTTCTCTCGTAACGTTAGTGAGTGATTTTAGTGGTTTTTAGGTTTCTTACCGGAGGCTTTCTGAAGTAATACAACTAGCAGTTAGATTTCTCTCGCTGAGTAATATTTTCATCCAGGGTTAGCCAGGATTTTAATACTGAAGTCGACATGAATAGCCAAAGTGCATCCCTCAAACAAAAAAAGCTCTACATTTCTTTATTTACATTTTTTTCAAGAATTAAACAACTTACGCAGTGGTGGAAGACTATTCAGATATTTTACTTAAGTAAAAAATAACAATACCACAGTATAAATACTCTGTAAAAAAGTGAAAACATCAAAATATACTACTTAAAGTACCAAAAGTAAAAGTACTCCCTGCAGAATAATATACGCTAAATATCTAACTGGATCATAATTTTTATGCACTTAAGTGTTGCAATAATGTTAAAGATGGGGATAAGTTTAACTACTTTATACACTGCTGGGTAGCTTATTTAGCCTCTCTATAATATTTCATCATGCTCAACTATGGTCATGGTGTGGGTCTCTAAAAGTTAAGACAGCTGCAGTTTATTCAGAACGGTGCTGCTGTCACTCACACCAGGAAAGTGGAGCATCATTCCAGTTCTCAGATCTTTGCACTGTCTTCCTGTTAGTTTATAAAGCAGTAAATGGTTTAGGGCCAGAATACATTTCTGAAATCCTATGTTATGAAGCAGCGTTCGGTTTTTATGTAGCCCACATATCTGGAGAAAACTACAAAAACTCTCAGTTCTTTTAAATTGAGCTTTAAAACTCTTCTGTTTGCTCCGGCCTTTCACTGAATTAAATTTGGGATCCATTAATTCATGTCTACCATTGCACTATAACTGCACTGTTTCTATTTCCCTGTTTATTTTGAAAGTATTACATTTCAGATTATTCATTTTATCTTCTATTATTCTACTATAATCTTTTTATATTGCTTTGTATTTCTCTTATCTTTATCTTAATGCCTTTTTATGTTATGTACAACTTTGAATTGCCATGTCAAATAAACATATTGTTGTGCAGTAATGAAATCTGCCTCACCACACAGTTAAAATGTAATATTTACAATAATCTATGCAGACTTGAAGTCCACTGTGGTGTTTTAAACAACATGAGCACATTTCAAATTTGGAAATAAATGTAAAACAATGGCTGTCTGGAACTGTGAGATTCTACAAAAACAACCGACATTCAAAAATAGTCAGCAAAAATGTTGAATATGTGTCATTTGTGCTGCAGCTAAGGAGCTAAAATATGCAAACACAGTCCTTTAATGGTCACTGTAAATTAATTGCTAAACCATTCTACCTTCATTGTGCCAGAATCCAATCTGCATTTACTGTGATCCTAATCGCTTTCGTCACATTGCTTTTTTAATTTGGTTAATTTGAATTGGGGTTTGGAAAGCCCCACTGGTTACCTCTGAGACTGGTCTCTCTCTGGTCAGGTGTATTAGCCTCAGCAAAGATTCATCTGACTCTGTTCTGCTTTTGGTTCTTGGTATGGTGACAGTCTTTCGATCTAAATCTAAAGTGGTTCTAAAAAGTGGATCCTGTGGATGTTAATTATTATTTATGAATTCTGAATGAATTCTAATTAATTGTAGGTGTTGTTATTTGGCTGTAGAGGTTACTGCAACAGAATTTGGCTTATGAGGCTCAGTTGGGTGTTTTTCCTCACACGCTGTTGCTAGGATTACTGAATAGACCCTGTACATCTCATATTGATGTTATAAAAGCTCTTCAGTATGACCTCATGGTTAAATATTGTTGGAAAGTCCGTTGTAATAACTAACAGAGGTGGAAAGAGGAAGGCAGAGCACTACTTTACTGAACTGTTTTAATAGAATCAAAAGTACTGGTATAAAACGCATCCTTAAAAATCTGATTATTTACAGTGCAGTTAGAGTTTAAGTTACTGATTTAGTTTTTGAAAACATTGTGGGTTGTGTTCTTTTCCGTGCAAGACCACTTACAATTTGAAAAAGTGAGACACTATGATGCAAATGACTCAGTCTCTGATGAGACTGTACACAGATAAATATATAAGAGCACCACATCTGTAAACACATACTCAACTACTGAAAAATCCATTGAAAAATCCAAGTACTCTCTTAAAAGCTACAGAATTACAACATACACAAGGGGGCATCGTCATTGTTTAATGCCCATTCATGACATGTTTGTACGTTAAGGATGTAGGAACAATGAGATTAATATGCTATCCTGCTGCTTATGCTCGCTGCTAATTTTATTAGCTCCAACTAATTGCTGTTTGACTTAATTGCACGTCTGGCGTTTGAGGATAACTGAAGTGTTTTCCTGGTCTCAGATTGGCTCGGAGCCAATCTCCCTCCCTCTCTGCCCTTTTGAAATCATTTAAGTCAGATTTGATTATTTAACAGAACAGTTGCTCAGTGCTTTGTAGAGAACAAACGACTTAAAAACAGACATACAAAAGACAGAACAAGCGCATCACACACTTTTAGATCAAAATGAGCTGCTGTGCGTGCATGTGCGTGTCTGTGCATTTGAAATTCATAGTATGTGTGTGTGTGTCACATCTGTCTCCCTCTGGCCGTGTTTGAACGCAGGCAGTGGTCACAAGGCAGATGAGAACTGTTCAAAGCTAACTCATATCAAAGGGCCTGTGGGTCTTTGTAGTGCAGTGTCTAAAACAGGTGACATTTTGGGCTCAAAACCGTTACAACTTTGAACGCCCGCTCTGGCCCGAACCTCCCCTAAACCCAGCGGGTGTGGACGGGACAGATCAGGACAGAGGGGAGACAGAGACAGAGGGAGTAGATGAAAGTTATTATCCCCTCACTTTGTGGTTTACATATTTGCTGCAGGCCAGCTACATGAGGACGCTTCATCCAAAAGCTAAACCTTTTAAAGAACATTAGGAGATTAAATACTGGAATAAAAGTGCTTGTTTTTCTTTACAACACATCTGAATAAACTCAAGATGGCTGCCTTCTTATTTGTAGAAGAGGAATAGGTAAATATGCACTCCAGAGGGAATGTCAAGGTGAGTTTAATGTTTACTATGTGTAGTGTCGTTGTGTGTCCATCCATAGATGACCCATTTTTTAAGCATGTGTAATAACATAAGCAGCCTTTAATTTATATATTTCTATACTGACTCACAATAAATTATGTGTCCAGTTTTGTCTTTGTCTTAACATTTTATCAAAGAAAACAGACAGATAAGGACTAGTTAGACTTATATATATGCTTTCATATAATGTATTTTGGTTGTGGATTGTTTTGCCCTTGAGGGAAAATTTGGCTTTATGAGCAATAATCTCAAAAGTGAAATTGCCTCGTTGAAAAATTTGGACATAAATGATGGTAAAATGTCCAGGGCAGGCTGTTAGAAAATTTTAACATAGCAATTGTTTATAAATAAAGGTATAGTTTGACTTTCCATTTCCCTCCAGTCCATGGGGGACCCCCTGTCAGACTGCAGCCCTCTCATCAGCGCAGCATCCATGGGTAAGCTTCGCCTGGTCCGCCTGCTGGTGGAAGGCGGGGCTCAGGTCAATGGGCACAACCCAGGAGGAGAGACCGCTCTCCTGGCTGCCTGTAAGGCCCTGAGAGGGGAGCCAACTGGGCCCGAGACGGTGAAACTCCTCACATATCTGCTCCAGAACAAGGTCCGTCTGTAGTGAGTAATATTTCCCATTTCAACTTAGTGTGCTTAAATGCAAATGCAAGTTTTCACAGACTAAAGCTCAACAGTATATTGATTTAGATGAATTTCTAATGCATAATAAATGTGTACCTGCAGTAAGGGATGTATACAGCACTTTTAATGCATAGTAAAAAGGTTTCTGATGTTTCCGGCTCTGCTTGTGTCCTCTGTCCACCTACCAAAGTGTAACATTTTGGTGTTGTGGAACACGACACACTGTTCTCTGAGGCAAGATAATTATCGATTGCATGGAGGACTGTGCATTAGTATCTTAAAGTGTATTCTCCCCTGAGAGACGGAACACAATATTGTAACTTTAACCAGCAAAAGTATCTAAACACACAAGTGAGCTCTAAGACTGACAACTAATTCACACTGGGCCATAAGGCTTCTATCAGTTGTCCTCCTCTGTACCGATCAGGCAGACCCAAATGCACAGGACCGGGCTGGACGCACTGCCCTTATGTACGCCTGTATGGAGCGGGCAGGAGCTCAGGTGGCATCCACCCTGGTGGCTGCAGGAGCCGAACCCTGCATGGAGGACTACTCTGGAGCCTCAGCACTGGTTTATGCCATCAATGCACAGCACCAGCCGACACTGAAGGTCAGTTAGGAGTGTAAAAGAATGGAGAATACATTTGATGGATGGAGGAGATGGAGAGAAAAAGGAAGAAGGGAGGTGATATAAGGTGGTTATCAGTCTCTATCTAGCAGTGGTGAACAAGGGGCTTAGTCGTCAGGTCCTTTACTTAAGGTAAAAATACTCTACTACAAGCTAGTGCTTTAGTGTAGAACATATATGTAAGGATTATAAGGATCATCATCAGTGTGTTAGGAGTGCTGTAATGTTGGGGCACGTTAAGGAGCTTATGATAACTAATTTATATACGTTTGGGTACTTTAATCTATAACAATCATCATAGTTTATAAATTGATCATAGGTTTTGTATGTAAAAAGAAAAAGTACAATATCTCCCTCTGAAATGTATTGGAGAAAAATATAAAGTAGCCTAAAATGGAAATACTCAACTAAAGTACCTCAATTTCTTAAAACTATGGCTTTCAGAGTTAAGAGTTAGTGCCTTGTGATGTTTTAAAAGCTTTTCCTCAATACAGAGATGGAGGAAACATTGAATCTTTTAAAATGATCATTATGAAAATGTGTAGGCACTGAATATCACTCCTATAAACTTCAGTATCGGACACCATCAAAGCCCCAAATTGGTCAAATCCAATCAATACCTCACCGGCACTGTGTACTTCAGGTGTTGATGGATGCCTGCCGGGCCAGGGGTCGTGACATCATCATCATCTCCACGGAGATGGGCGTGAATGGAGGCCCAGTGACCAGGCGTTATCTGAATGTTCCTCCATCTCCTGACACCTCACCAGTGTCCTGCATGTCCCCGTCCGACATTGTCCTCAAGACGGGTTCCCCGAACTCTCCTGAGGGAGAAAACGTTTTCAACTTCAGAGGAACTAGTAAGTGGTGTTGATGTTGAATTGCAGAATAACCCTTTGTATTTGTAGCCTTTTATAAATACTTTTGATTTTGCCTTTATATACCACATTAAAACATGTTTGCTTAACCAAGTATATTAAAGGGTGTAAATGTAAGGTTAGTGAAAGTGCGACTTTAAAATAACACTACAAAGAGACCAAATTTGTTGTTATTCGAGGTGTTCCCTATAGCTGATTCAACATTACAATTAATCATAATTATTTTAAAGCTGTGAGCAGCTCCTCCATTTCATTTGTGCATCGCCCACATCAACAGCACTCTTACAAATTAGGGGCTTTTATTGCAGCCTAATAATGAATTTTTAAGGCGTGAACTTAGTACGTAGCATCAAATCCTTTTTAATTATAGGGCTCACAGATTTGGCTCAAACAGCTTTACTATTACTGTATGGCATATGACCCCATATGTGTAATTTTCACTTATTGTCTGTGTCTTATTGACTTCCGTCAGGCAAAAGAGGAAGTAGCAGCAGCAGCAGCAGCAGACATCCCTCCTGTGAGCTGAGTCCGTTGAGCCAGTGTAGCAGTCCACCGCCCAGGCAGAGAATGTTATCTGAGCCGTGGCTGGCCATTCACAACCTGGCCTGTCTGAACCGGGCTTATGAGGAGGGAGTGAGGGAGAGGGGAAACAGAAAGGATTCAAGAGTGGGGAGAGGAGGGAGGGAAGATGAGGAAGGTGAAGATGAGAAGCCAAATTTTCACCAGTCTGAGATGGAAGAGGGGTCGGACAGTGTGGCTCAAAGGAGGGATAACAGATATGGAGGAAAAAATTACAACAGCTTCCACGGAGATGTCCTTCCGAGGGTTTCTCAGTCTGTCCTCTCCCTCACAGAGATGATCTCAGGGAGAAGCACGGTCCCCAAGAGGTGTTTGACGCCCGTATCTTCAACATGGGACAAAATTACTCAAAAAAGTGACCAGCTTCCTGTCCGTCTGTCTCCTTACTCCCAACTCCGCAGGAACACCCTCCCCTCTGTCATGGTGGTTCCTCCTCTGCTTCACCTCCCTCCCTTAGTCAATCAATCAGACTCTCACCTCCAGGTTCCAACCCAGCTTTCACCTTCCAAAAGCAGGAGCATGGTGTTTCTGCCTCACCCACCCAGTTCTCGTCCACCTTCCTCTTCCTCCAGAGCACCCGCAAGACCAGGATTACTCCCTCCGCTGCCGCCCACCTCCTCCCTCACCTCCCTAGTTGCTCCCCATGCCTCCTGCTGCAGTGAGAGGAACAGGAGGTCGCTGCGTCGCCATTCAGTACAGTTTGAACAGATCAGAGGAGGAGAAACCATTTAGGCATATGAGACTGAGCACCTTCATCCCTCCATAATGTGGTTCTGTGACACAAGAAAGAAGTTCAAGCAGCAGCCTGAATATGAGGCAGGAGTCGGGATAACATCGAGATGAATCCTCACTCCTCACACTGCGTAAATAATTTTAAAATCCCTCTATCACTGCAAAATGCAAAGCAAACCAGTAAAATATAAAGAATAAAATGAGATTCAAAAGTGTTTTGCTGTGTTTTTGCCGCTGTGAATTTGGGTCAATATTGCTTAGACAAATTCTGACGTTACAGATGAGACCAGGATCATAAATAGAGCTGAACAGATCAGGCGATTGTTCAGATGATCTACAGAGAATTAATCAAAACATTTGTGTTGAGAAAAATAAATCGATAGTAAATCTGAATATCTTTGGTTTTAGTCTGTTTACACCACGTTAACTCAGCATTTTATTTTGCCATTTTCTGATATTTGATTATTCAATTAGTCATAAAAATAACCTGTAGATTACAGTGGGTACGGAAAGTATTCAGACCCCTTTAAATTTTTCACTCTTTGTTTCATTGCAGCCATTTTCCAAAAATCAAAAAAGTTCATTTTATTTCTCAGTAATGTACACTCAGCACCCCATCTTGACAGAAAAAAACAGAAATGTAGAAATTTTTGCAAATTTATTAAAAAAGAAAAACTGAAATATCACATGGTCATAAGTATTCAGACCCTTTGCCGTGACACTCATATTTAACTCAGGTGCTGTCTATTTCTTCTGATCATCCTTGAGATGGTTCTACACCTTCATTTGAGTCCAGCTGTGTTTGATTATACTGATTGGACTTAATTAGGAAAGCCACACACCTGTCTATATAAGACCTTACAGCTCACAGTGCATGTCAGAGCAAATGAGAATCATGAGGTCAAAGGAACTGCCTGAAGAGCTCAGAGACAGAATTGTGGCAAGGCACAGATCTGGCCAAGGTTACAAAAACATTTCTGCTGCACTTAA
>NC_060160.1:10856304-10877400 GCF_021292245.1 Micropterus dolomieu | reverse complement strand
CCTGGACGAAAACCTTTTCCAGAGTGCTCTGGACCTCAGACTGGGCCGAAGGTTTACCTTCCAACAAGACAATGACCCTAAGCACGCCGCTAAAATAATGAAGGAGTGGCTTCACAACAACTCCGTGGCTGTTCTTGAATGGCCCAGCCAGAGCCCTGACTTAAACCCAATTGAGCATCTCTGGAGAGACCTGAAAATGGCTGTCCACCAACGTTTACCATCCAACCTGACAGAACTGGAGAGGATCTGCAAGGAGGAATGGCAGAGGATACCCAAATCCAGATGTGAAAAACTTGTTGCATCTTTCCCAAAACGACTCATGGCTGTATTAGATCAAAAGGGTGCTTCTACTAAATACTGAGCAAAGGGTCTGAATACTTATGACCATGTGATATTTCAGTTTTTCTTTTTTAATAAACTTGCTAAAATTTCTACATTTCTGTTTTTTTTCTGTCAAGATGGGGTGCTGAGTGTACATTACTGAGAAATAAAATGAACTTTTTTGATTTTTGGAAAATGGCTGCAATGAAACAAAGTGAAAAATTTAAAGGGGTCTGAATACTTTCCGTACCCACTATAAGTGAGAATGAAAATTATTGTTAGCTGCTTCCCTAATCAGGCATGTATTCAAAAGGACTCAACAATAGTAAGCATTTTATTTTAGCCATGTCTATTTTGTGCTTGTGCTCGAACAGACGGGGGTGTTTGTCAAGAGGTTCTGCTTTATATTTCAGTGCCAAGGCATTTCTCTTTTTCATATTTTAACCCATGGCTGGCTCCCAACCATAATGAATTGTGACCCTCTACAGCCAAGCTACGCCTGCAGACCCATCCTCCCAGCGTTCATATCCCAATAAACTGAGAGCTTAGATTATGATGTTTGACGATCGTCTGTCACAAAGACCACAGAAAATCTGGACAACTGGACATTTTTATGGGGGCAAATCCTAACCATATGAATCCAGCAAAAGAAGTGCATGTTCATGGCAAAAGGAGTGTAGTCATTTTATTTGTTTTTAATATGTATCTACAACAAGGGGGACACAGGCAAAAACGACTGACAAATTGATGAAAATTAAAACAAAAGCCCAAAAGAATTACATTTATTATCAATGCAGTTTTCCCACCTTTTTTCCCCCCAATAAGCAACATTTTTTTTGTCTAAAGAAACTTTACAATATAAAGAAACATACGAAGAAGGAACCTCTTATTTTACTACACGAGACATTTAGGATCTGAAACTACCCTAACATGAGATACAAAGCAACTCCCCAAGGACAGACTGCCTCATATTCAATACTGCTTTGTCATCAAGAGGAAAAATGAGGAACTTAACAGAAAAATCTTTACTCCCCTCAAAAAAAAATTCCTCTCTTAACCCTCCCTCACCCCTGAATGTTACAGTATTATACATCAGCACAATAGAAATACAGAAATGATCAACGTTGTGACGGCTTTACTTACAGGACAAAGATAGAGAGAAGTTCAACTGCATTTTATACAACAGTATTTCAAAGTACGTACAGGGGAGGAAACACCTGTTCCTGCACTCTCTCTACCTCTTAGCAATAAGAAGTCTCTCAGTTATTCCCCCCCCCCCCCCCCCTTTACTTTCCCAAAACACTTCTCCCGCCCCATTTTTAAATAGATTAAAAAAAATCCTTCATAGTAAAGTTTGTACTCTGGTCCCTGGCATGTTGGATTGAGCGACAGTGTCCTGCCGTGCCCTGCTTTCGGGTTGAGTTGTGTCAAGAGGGTAGAAGCTGAAATGCAGGTTCTTATTATGAAAAAATGTCCTCGTTCTTGCAAATTCCCTGTCAGAAACTGTGAAAAATATGCTTTTTTTCTTGTGGCTTTTTGGCCAGCTCACTCAAAATTTTTCAAGAACAGAGGCAGAGGACAATAAATGTGTAATTTTAAGTTTACGTTTTTTTCTCTCAAGGAAATGTGTATGACAGTGAGTTAGCTAAAGGCGTTCAAACACACTTCAAAAAGCTCCTCCCTCATCTTCTCAGACCCCTTGACGGTACAGCTCTGATGCACAGTACAGCCCCACGTTTGTCTGTGATGAGAAGAAATAGCATAATAGTCTATAGCAGCTCCAGTTTCTGTTTCTCATCATTCATACCATTTCTGAGTAAAAGACACACCGTTGCCCCAAATCAGCACGTCTCTGATCAACTATTGTTGTGATTTGAAAATATCAAAACATGTCAATGATATCAAAATGCATTTTACAGTATTTACAAAAAATGTAACTTAAAAGATGGAGAGTTGTACAAAAAAAAAAATCAGTTATAGGGATGGTGTGCGACTGTGTGTCTATGCTGGCCCGCTGGAAAGTTGAGACAAGGGGAAAAAGGACGGAGGTCTTTTTCTTCAAGATGAGCAAAGGGAGGGAGGCCACTTGTTACAGTCAACAGAGCAACGCTGTGCCGCTTCCTGGCCTGCATTGCTCCAACATAAAAATGATCAGCAGAGAGCCAGAAGTCCTTTCACCAGAAGTGACCTAAAGAGGGAGCGCTGCATGTATGACAACAAAATGTCTGCGAGCTAAACTGACTGGTGTGTAAAAGCAAAATTTCCATTAAGCACAGACATACATCACAGTGTGTTGAGGACTTCTCAGCAAAATAAAACAAAAAACAGTCCAAGTGTTCACTACAGGTCAGCAGGGATGATAACGCAGCCTACGTACACGTTGGAGTGAACAGTAACCTAAATGGGCAGCATTAGTGGAAGCAGCATAAGTGGGGTCAAAATGGTCGACACTTTTGAAAACGTCAGCACCTTTAGGGCTCGGATAGAGGTGTCTAATGATGTCAGACGGAGACGCTGCTGCTGACTGGATCTGCATATTTACACAGTTGCTACTAGTTCTGCAGTTAATTAAAAATAAAAATAAAACCAGGGATAACAAAAAGTAACAACGATTCATAAAACAAATTTAAAGTACATAAATAAATAGAGCTGTGCATTTCACTGCATTGAAGCTACTAAAAACAGGAGACGCTTCTGGTTTGGATTATTGAACAAGAAATACAATTTTTTTTTTATGGTTGCAAAAACTCTTAAGATAAAAAAACAAAACAAAGGGCCAATCAGTACCGTGATGGATAAAATCTTACCTGCAGGGGGCAGTGTGCTCACAGGGAGCAACATTTTACACAGCAAATAATTTTGGATTTGTGTGCACATACGTTGTCTTCATTATAATAATGTGCCCTCAGAAACAACAGAAATTTGACCCTAATCTTAAAATGATCATAACAATATCATTAATAACAATAACACAATAATAAAAATAGCAATGATACAATACATACACAAAAAAACAAAAAAAAAAAGGGGGGGGAAAAAGTTCACACAACGCCTCTGTTAAAAATGTACACAGAGAGAACAATGGGGGGGGGGGGGGGGGGAAAAGGAGGTCGTTTCATCCAATCCTCAATTGAATCCATTTAGAGGAACAAAAAAAAAAAATTAAAAAAAAATTCCGATCAAATCTTTTTTAAAGTCCAAAGTCGTGGCTGAAAAGCTTCCAGGCAGCTGCTAAAAGACCAGACACTGCGTCCTCAGGGGAGGGCTGTGTTATCCAGTCTCCTCTCCCTCTTTCTCTCTGTTTGTCCTCCTTCCCTCGCTCATTGTCTAGAACCTGACAGGAAGCCAGGGAGGCCAGGGCCGGAGTCAGAGAGGAGGCTCTTCCTGTTGCTCTGTGACTGCTTCCTATTCAGACCGACGGCCATCTTGCATGCTCCAGGAGGGCCCGTCTTAATTAGAGTCCCAGCATGCTCAAGGGCTGTCCCAGAAGGCTGTGTGGCCATAGAGTTCCCGAGTGAGAAAAGGAAAAGGGGGGTCCCGTGTGGAGGGGTGGGGGACAGTGGGTATGTGTGTGTGTGAGAGAGGAGGGGAGGTGGTCCAATCCAAAGTGACGTAAGGATTGAATTGAAGAAGAAAAAAATAAAATAAAATTCAGGTGAGGGGTAAAAAATAGGGGGGTAAATAATCAAAAAAAAAGGAAAAAATAAAATCACACACTCATCGTCATGTTGGGTGAATACTGAAAAGAGAGAGAGGGAAGGGGGAGGAGGGTACAGATGAGTGGCTATGTCACTGACAACATTCAAACACCAGAGGGCGCTCAAACCCAGCCCTGCAAAGCTAGAGGCACCGATGTTGGATCCAGCAAGGCTATCTGTATCCATCTATGGATATAGAGATATATAGATTCATAACCTTATTTACTTATTTTTTTAACCAGATATTTACATTTAAATTGCCAGATTTAGACTGTTTTCATTAGGCAAAGATCTTGTTTGTATTTAGTCAACATTTAAAAACCTGAATGCATTATCAACCATGTAGAATGTTCCTTTAAGTAAGAAATTGAAAAGTATGACTGGGGTGTTTGGTCTAAACTTCTAATGATTCCCAGCCTGCTGATTGGCTAAATCAAGGTATTAGAGCTCGACTATAATTCCAGCCTGTGCACCCCGTAGCTCTCCAGGCAGAGGGTAGGAGACCGTCACAATCTTACACAAAGCAAGAACAAGTACCAGCCTGCACCCAACAGAAGCCCAGACTCATATTGTCACTTTAGCAGAAACATTTTGCTTGTATTTGTCCTTAGATACAACAAATAAATGAAACAGGTTAGGATTTTGTGCCTATCAGCCAAACACTTTTACGGAGGGTATACAATGAATTTCTACGTGATTAGTAAGCGGCTACAATGCAAGCAGAACATCAGATATTCTTTACAGCCCTGTTTTTATTATTATTTTGTGTAATGAGCACGCGGTTGTGCACTTCAGGAACAACTCAGCATGTTTTGCATTTCAAATTTACAGTGCTGTGTCCCAAGTTACAAGTATAAAAACAGTTTTTAAGCAAGAGTGCTGCACTTAGAACTAGAGTTCTTCACAGGTCTGCTTGGTTTCTTGAAACAGAGATATGACCCGAAAAACAAGTTAAATCTGGTCGAAATTATATTCTCTCTATTTGGGCCCTAATGTGTTGCCAGCATGTGGAATACCTGAGTGGATCTGAGCAGACTTGCAATCAGCTCTGGTCATGTGGCACGTCATAATCTTCACAGTAATAAAATATGTGTTTTGTGTTATACGACGGAGAGTGTGAGCTGCAGAAAATACGGTATATATTGCTGTTCTTTTTGACTGTATGTAGTCCTTAATTGCTGGAGCATCGTGCTTTTGTTCGTGTTACCACTGGATTCCATCAGGCACCGCTCTGTGACGTTGCGTCTGCGACCCAAGTTTTGTTCTGTTCTATAGGGATTCATACCCCACCAGGAGCATTTCAGAAGCGGTGTTTTTGCCTGCCCAATTTTGCTGACATGCTCAGATTTTGATGATTTGGCATTCTACTATGTGTGAGTGAGCTACAGAGTTAAACTGTTTCTTTTGTTGTCTGTATTTCTGTCAAAATAGAATGGCTGCGTATTCTCTGCAGCGCAGAGCAGAGAGCCTCTTCTGAAACCTCTTTTGAAAATTTACTGGGTTGGGTTTGTGGAGGTTTTCATGTCTTTAATTACTGAAAAATAAAGTAGGTCCTCCAAAAAGGAAGTGTCAGTTCAAATGTAACACTGCTACCACTCTGCTCAGTTTTAGACTAGCCAATGAAGCTAAAACAAAAATAAAATAACAAAAGTAGGGACAAGACACAAAATGTACCAGAACATTATCAATAGTCTGAGATCAATACAAAAAATTATTTTGGCGAACCCTCTGCTTGCATTCTTCCACTGGTTTATGTCAGGACGTCAGGGGTAACTGTTAAGGGTCGTGAGATGTCATTCACTCCCTGTACTTACACTTTCGCTTTGGAATGGGTTCAAGAAGTTCCCGCCCATTTCGCCGTCATCTCTCGGCGTTCCAGGAGGGTTGTTCATGCCCCCCATGTTATTAGGGGAGCTCTGGAGGAACAGAGGGCAAAAAAAGAAAAGAAAGAGATTTTTCTCACAATCAGCACCATTAATGTTTCTTAGTAAATGTTTTCCTTTACACTCAGCGGACAAGTTAGGTTTATTGAAAATCTGATTTTAACTCACCTTTGGCAACCCATCCATATCCCCAGAGCCTGAGGAAGGGAAAGGAGAGAAATGGATTTTTTAAGGTAAACTTAATCCAAAATAAAGCACATGTCTTAGTTGAACATGCATCAGCTAAAGTCCAGCAGTGATTTGAAAGCCACACTGTGTTTAAACCCACCTAGTGAGCCGTTCATGTGGTGTGGCTCCATGGCTCCCATGGCTCCCATTGGCCCGTCAGGCCCAGGTCCCATAGGGAACTAGCAAAAATATGAAGAACAAGTTAATTTTTAATGTTTGAACTCTTTTATATAATGGTGGTCTATTCAAGTTGGGGTGAGGTAGAGATTATATAATTTATTCTTCCTGATTCATTTCCAGTGGATTCTTATTGAGCTGCATTATGTTTTTTGAATGCTGAACTGTACTGCTGTGTGGTTATAGATCCTATTTGAGCTGGATTCATTTATGTGAGCAGGGTTGTGTCATTTTAATTGTTTTTGCAAAACAACATCCATACTTTTAATCCAGAATCAATCTGCAGTGTCTGAAACTGTTAAACGCCTGGATAGTGAAACCGTTTACAGAGCTTTTGGTTAAATAACTTAGTGAACTTAAATCATGTGTGAGACTCACATTAGGTCTGTTGCCTCCTGGTCCGATAGGATTCATCATTGTATAGATGTTTTCACTGGAGTTAGTTGAATCTAAGGAAAAAAACAAAACACAAATTTTAGTTACATTCTATGAAAGAGATGATGTCAAACATCATTAATAAAGATTTTGATCAAACAATAAGTTAAATATTGAAAAAAAAAAAAAAAAAGACATGACATATGAGAACACTAATAGTGCTTGGGTTGGTGAGGGGACACACGCATGCTTGTTTAGTGAGGAAAGATGGGAGAGACGTCTATTTCTGACACAAGTGTTAGTGCTAATTAGGTGACGCACCACCTGGGCTGGGCATGATGGGAGTTCCAGGTGGACCTCCTCCGCCTGGAGGACCCTGGGGGAACAATCGATGATAGAGGTTAAAATTATGCTCATCAGAAAATGACGCCATCGGGACAATAAATGCTGTATCCAGGAGAGCTGCTCTGGTTTCGATAGATTTGAACTCACCACGTAGTTTCCTGGAGATGAGGAGGAGTAGGCTATCTGCAGGGGGAAAGAGGTAACAGATAATCAGATCTTAGGGCCAGGACAGTGAATGTTAATCTATATAAAGATGGACAAAATAAGAGGAACACTTTACAATCCAATAAAATCTATAAATAGTTTGTAAATGTTTAGACTGCAGGAGGTGGTGTTTATAATCTATACTAAATTTTACATCGGCCATAGTTTGTACTGTTGACAAAATATTATCCCTTTAAATGTCCTTCAAGGAAGCGAAGGAAAAGAGGATCAGTGGTCAAAAGCATCCTTAAGACAAAACTGTCCAATGGACCAGTACACCTTGATATGTGTGTAACAACACTACAATTTACAGCTTCCAAAATGCCAACAGAGCAAAATCAACACCTCTCTGAGCTGCTGAACCAAAGCCGAACTTCATAAGCACAACATTTGTATGTTGCAATGATTGCGTGGCACTGAGGGCTGTTTCTTCTTTCTTTGCGCACCACCTATGATGTGTGGTCATGTGTTAGGGTAAAGGGTTTTTGACTCACAGAGTTGGCATTAGGTCCTGGCCAAGGCCCTCTTCCTCCGGGACCCCTGAGGCGAGAAAAAATAAATAAATTTACTTGATACAGCAAAAGCAGAAATTAACCTGCACTAAGACGCTGATAAAGAGTCATATTTCACCAGATGTATGAGATGTTTTAACTTACATGTTCATTCCTGGCATGGGACCGCCCATGGAGTTGGGAGGAGGCCTCATACCTCCATAATTCTGGAAGATCAAATGTCAATAACATTGTTAGAACATTTAACGAGAAGTTATTATTTATTTTCAACAGCAGACTTGATTTTGATGATTCTAATTCTTTAAACTGTTTTGGATCTGGCCTTTTGTGCGGCATTTTCCTATAGATAAATTCACAAATATCACACATCGGGGTATATACACAGGAATCCAGAAGTGAAATTCAATACCTTTTAAGACCTTTTTCAAGACCTTTTCAACGTAATTTAAGACTGCCGCGCCACTTTGAGCTGTAACCGGTTAAGTCAGCCTCACACCTTTAAAAGGGGAATTGTGGAGTTTTTAAAAGGAATTTAAACATATTTATAGCATTTTATTACCTATACGTGACCAGGTTGTAACCTCACCTAAAAATTGAGGCATTCACCAACTTTCTCAGTTGCCTATAACAGCCTGTTTAGGCCTACTGTTTTCTATGTGAAGGCCTCATCGGATTTCCTGCGAAAATCCATCGTCTTACACAGGCTGTGATGTTTATGTGCGCAACATTACTGCAAAACATGTGAAACAGTGTGATTTTGTGTTTTAGTTGGTTCAAACTAGATAATGTTAACTTGCCTGCAAACGCCGACCAGTTGATGACTACCTGACATAGTTGTAACTTATTTTCAGTCACAAATATGTAAAGCGTATGCTGTTGGTTGCAATCTGAAACCTTACTGCTAGAAGCAACTAAAAACCACACAGCCCACCTTTAACTTACATTTGCTATAAATAGATTTTGAGACTGTAAAACTAAACACTCTTTTTGTGATAGCTTTCATCGACCATTGTATCAATACATCATAATTCAAATAGGCCAGCAGGGAACAAAGGTGAAGAGAATAAACTGAGTGATGGATAACGTTGGTAGTGTAGGCAGTGTAGCACAGACATTTGCAATCAGCAGCTGCTGTCTGCATCCTAAAGCTGATTTATGTAAACTTTAGTAAAACAGATGTAAAATAGAACAAGGGGAACGTGTTGCTCTCAGGAGGAGGAGGAGGAGGCTAGAAGCAGCACATATTGGCACAATGGCATCCTGGCTTTTATATTAATGTTAATTATATGTTGTTACTATATTCATTATAATCTATAATAGTTTAGTATATAGCTTACCACTATTATAATATTAATTCCAGTTACAGCTGTTTCATTTTAAGGTTGTTTTTTATTCATTAACTTTGTGAAAGAAAAATATTCTACAGTTAATTCTATAGTATATATTCTATAGTTAATTTTAAGTAGGCTACTAACTCGTCAATAATCATAACTATTTAGGCAGAAGGATTAGTTCAACATATGGAAAGTTTTTTTTTTTAAATCCCGCTCTGTCCAGGCTGTGATTAATCTGTTCACGAAAAGTGACGATGACGAGCGCATCGGCTTTATGAAAAGTTGATGTTTCAATAAAAAGGCACAGATGTAGCTAAATAGCCAGCTAATGTTAGCCAAACCAATATGCTGCTTATATTTTCCCTATTGTCTTCTGTCTTACCGCTTCACCTGCTGACAGAGGATCAGCATCTTGCCCTTGTTTTTGAGTAACGGGGCTGTTCGAGCGGCCACAGAGCTCAGTCCGACCATATTTTGAACAATTATAATTGGGGATCTGGCATTGGTGGAAGGTTACGGTTGGTTGTGCTGGTTCGCACGGATCTATTTCTAGGGGCGTATGAGAGTGAAAGGCTCGCACGGTAGATCCTAGATCCCTGCGCCTAACGTTACACAGAATAACAACTCGCTACGTTCTGCCTGTCTATTAATTTTGGCTATGCAATATAAATAAATACATTCACCCACACTTTTACCATACAAACTCTTTGGACAAAAATATCTACAAAATGTAATGCCTTGTTAAATGGCGATCAAGACTTTTTAATGGCCTTAATTTTCGCAAAATTGATTTATTACCTTTTAAGACTTTTTAAGACCCCGCGGACACCCTGACACATACATCACTGGACTAAGAGAAGCTGTGACGTCCTCAAACAAAGGGTGCTGACGAAAGTACAATTACAGAAAATACATAATTATATCAATATTTAGGTATTTTACTTACTAACCGACTCAAATATTATACTCACTGCTGATACTTGGAAAGCTGCATTTAATCTTAATCTTCACAAGATTCTAATTGACAATCAACAATAAATAAGTGTGAGCGTGTGTCTTTGTGATTTTAGGTTCATCATACCTGTGGGCCCATGGCCATTCCTCGAGGAGGGTTCATTCTCATAGGTCCACCCATGTTAGGATGTCCTACAAGAAACGACCCACAGTCACACACTGACCACGGCACACTACACACTATAGTGCTCATTTAAATCCACATTTGGCTCCTATGTTAAAGTCAGGAATTAAGACACAGACAATGCTTCATCCTAATCTCATTAGTTGTAACCCTCTGGGCCCCTGAAGCTGTAATCTGTGGCTAAAATCACCGAGGACCCCTCCCTGAGCTAAACATGCACACAGGAAAAGAAACAACCACGGACACGGAATTTGTGCAAAAATCCAAATGGATAACAAATAAAAGATTTTTTGGGTGGAATCAAGTCCTGAAATTACTTGTTTATTAATTGATTTATCAATTTATATTATTGTAAGAAAAATGTAATAACTGATTATTAGTTTTACGCAATCTGTCAAACAAAAATGTGTAGGTTCTTCCAGTGCCTTCAATATGAGGATTTGCAGCTTTTCTTTATCCCTAGTGCAGGGTTCAGCAATTTAAACTTTAAATACAACATAGAATACAATTTCAGCGCTGTTTTCCAGTTAAACCGGTGAAAATATGAAAAACTATTCAAATAAACCCCAAAAAACAGTGGGAACAATAATTACTTAGGTGTGTGAATCTATCAATATTTATATCTCATTATTGTCAGTACTTTTCAACAATAATTCCTAATAATTAATCATTACACACAACCAGGACCTGGATAAGCAGCAGAAAATAGGTAGTTGGATTAACTGAATTCTTTTAAATTTAGGATCCACATATGAGTTTTCAATGAGTTACCGGATAGATTCATCAATATATGTAAATAATCATTAGTTACAGCCCTAGGAGGGTCATCATCTATCATGGACACCTCTTCTGCTATACAAAATTAACATATTTCATTACAAGGAACCCCACCATCAATTTCCACTACCAGAGCTCTCCTGGCCTTACCTTGCGGTCTTGTCGGGTCCAAACTATTTGGCAGGAGAGGCTGGGATCCAGGAATTCCTCCTGGAGGCTGAGAAGAGACCAGACATGGAGACTGATTAAAATACTGACATTCTCTTGGCAAACACAAATACTCTGACTTGTCAAAAATCAACAAAAAAAAAAGTCAGTATGGAATAACCCCCACCCAAAAAAAAAACCCTGCTCAAGTACCTGATTTGGCATTCGGAGTGTGGGGCGCGGTCCACCTGGATACCGTGGTGACATGAAAGGCTGCAAAGCGAAATGGAGGAAAGAGGGTAAAGGGGAGGGGGGATTAAGGGTGGGAAATGTGTGGAAAAGAGGGACACAGAGAAAACGACATTTTCATTATTGATAAATCCAAGAGCACTCAAACAGGGGAAGCACTGAGGACACACAGATGGACAAAGAATGGAGGATGACATTGAAAGATCGCAAATTCTTCTGTCTGGAAAAAAATACACATAAGCAAGAATGAATTTTAACACACTAAAAGCATGGATTTGGGGGTGTGTGTGTGTGTGTGTGTGTGTGTGTGTGTGTGTGTGTGTGTGTGTGTGTGTGTGTGTGTGTGTGTGTGTGTGTGTGTGTGTGTGTGTGACGCAGGTTAACATGTATAAAGACAGCGCTGACACAGCTCCCTGCACACCCTGCCTGCCCTCGCTGTGGTGTAAGCTGATTCGGCCTGTGGTCTGCCTGGCGTAGTTAGAGACACCTCGGGCCAACAACACCGTCCAAAACCTTAGCGGAAGCATGTCCACAATCTCTCGCACACAAGACAGAATCCAGAAACCACAAGAATGAAGAGCCGGGCTGCTGCAGTTAATGGGCAAAGGCTAGCTTTACCTCCACAGTGTCATCTGTAGCTTCTGTTCTGGATAAATGTTGAAACACACTCTGAGAAAGTTTTTTTTTTTTTTTTTTTTTTTTTTTTTAAAGGCTGAATGTGTTGAATACGCTCTTATCTAGTGAGTCTATTGAGTAACTCTAAACTCTGAATGTTCTATATGTGCGTAAAGTGGGCATACATATGAATGCCCATGTATTTTATACGTATATTTGACGTGCCCATAGTGCCTGTCCCCTGTTTTATTTATAAGGTGCAAGAGCAAGTAAGCAGAGCGGAGGGGAGTGTGCAAGTGTGTAAAGAGTGGAGGAGCAGATAAGTGTGTGCAACCCCCCACAAGCTGCTCCGGGGGCGGGGCAAGGAGTGAATTATTCATCCCGCATGGGGGACAGCCGATTCTAGGCCTTGGTGAGGATCGGGCCCTGCTTCCTCTGGATGCTTGGCTTTCATAAAGGAGCTGGCAACTGGAGGGGCTGACATCTACGAGGAGTTAGCCAGAACTAGGTCTAACGGGGCTCGAGGGTAGGAGGAGGAGAAGAAAAAGGAGAAAGTGTGCGAGTAGTGAATGGAAAGGAAAAGAGCTTGTGTGTGTGGGCGAGGGGAGGGGGTTTTAGAGGGAATGAAAGAGAGAGGGGGTGTTTGAAAGAAAGTGTTTGCATCTTACCTGGCCATGGGGTCCCATCATGGGGTTGCTGGGGTTGTGTGGGGGGGGCTGTGCGTGGGGGGACTGCTGAGAGCCAGGTGGTCCCTTTAAGAAAGAAGAGCGATATCAGAGAGGGGAGGGGCCAAAGGGGTGGGGGGGTGGGGGGGTTAAAACCTGGAGGAGTTGCCCGATCAAAATCATCAGAAAGGGAAAACGAGAGGGATGGGGGGGGTCAGCTGGGAGTCTTTAGGTTAGGGTGGAAGAAGATGATTGATAAAGCTGGACATTTTGGGCAAATTCTTTCAAATCTGCAGTTAGATCATGTACTCCTTAACAAAAAAAAAACAAAAAAAAACACATAATTAAAAGCCAAACACAATTTTCATTTGCCCTCGAGTCCAAACACGCAAACAGAAATTAGCATTAAGCATAATTATTTGGTTGGCCTTAACATATGTGAAAGAGATGATCCTTGCGACCCTCAGGTCAGAGGACCACATGTAGTTTTCCTCACAAACACACGGGGGCAGTGTTGTCAAAGGCTCACAGAAGCAGGACAGGCAGCAGCAGGACAGGCACTAGTGGCAACTTCAAACCACAAATGATGATACAGAGAAAGCAAGCTTAAAGTTGGGAGTTTTTCCTCCTTATTTTAAGCCTGCTTCAGTATGACAGTGTATCCATGTCCACAAGGAGAGTAACCCCCCCCAAGCTTCTCTGGCACACCGCTGTGTTACTGCCGACATTTCACCCCAAGACAAGAGGTTAACGACCCCTAATAAATAACTCATTATGCAACTATGTCTCTTTCTCCGCGTGCGTATCCCTCTTAGGCACCGAGACACAGGTTGTCTATATAAACCTACAGTTAGCCAGAACAAGCACGTATCTGGTTCTGGAGGTGAAGCTACATCCACCAACCACATTTGTCAGTTTGTCTCAAAAGGCTTCAATAAATAACACCTGTTTTGTGCCATTACAGGTACAAGTACAAACCACTGTACAAAATAATCAGCAAACTCCAAGAATCCGCACCATAATATTGAGAAATCCAATCACAAATGTATGGACACTACAATATGAGCAGGGCTGGATATCGAATGTTTGGAAACAATGAAAGCCGTCAATTACAGCACACTGGAATTGAATATCTGGTCTAGGGTTGCAACTAATGATTTTAATAATTTAACTATTGATTAATCTTCAGATTACTTTCTCAGTTCATCGATTGTTTTGGACTATAAAACATCAGAAAGTAGCAAAACAAATCCTTCCTACAGCCAAAGTGTCATAATGACATCAAATGTTTTGGTTGTCCATCAAACTGTTCAAAAATATTCCAAAAATTTAGTTTACTGTAATATAGACAAGGAAGAGCAGCAAATCCTCATGTTTGGCTTTTTTGCTTGAAAATGGACTTAAACAATTAATCGATTATCAAAATAGTAGATTAATTTTCAGTCAATCAATATACGGATTAAACAACTAATCGTTGCTAATCTGCTCTGATTTGTAATAAAGATCTATTGACTGCATCAGCCTTTTCTCTCCAGATACCATTTCAGATACCTCAGCTCAAGGTTTCTGCTGCTACCAGACAGTGATCTGATAATACTGCCCTCTTTTTCCTAAATTTAAAAGCTATACACCTCACCGAGAGGATATTTTTCTATCTAAGGAAACATGACGCCAGGGATTGCTGTGGTGCTAAAAAAACAGAATAATTAATGTAACTGATGTTAAAAAACTGAATTTTCTGATGACAGCATAGACAAAGATACAGTTTTAAATGTTGGTCAATCATGTCTGACCCGTATGTGATCCACTATCTGCCCGGATACGGATTGAGCGAATTGGAGTATCCCAAATTTGTCATCTTGTTTAGAGCTGAAACAATTGATGAATTAATCAATTAGTAAAAATCTGAATACCTTTGAAATTGTGAACTGAATCAGACAAAATGAGACATTTGAAGACATCACCTTGAGCTCTGTGAACCTAATTTTATAGACAAAATTATTTATCAATTAAACAAATGTAGAATTAGCATAATATTTGATCCCTTATTACATATTATCAGATAAGATTTCAATTTAAAATAACAATTTAGCCAATTTTAGACCAATAGTCCCTGTACAGCTATTTGTGTTTCAACAACATTTTAACATGTGGCCTCTTCTGTTAAATGAAAGAAATATAGAGTTTTGCATAACAACATGTTTATATTTCTCAAAGCAGAGTATCAGAAAAGGTATTGTTTAGGTATCAGCTCTGAAACTCAGTATCACAGTAGGACAAGTACTGAAAAGATTTCAAATGATACCCAGCACTAATGATGAGGATGAACCATATTTGCAGCAGATAACCAAAAGCTTTCCGTTACAATAAGGTCCCTTGAACACAACACACACTCGCCCAATCTCACTCCCCCACCAATGTTATAAATAGCATTTCCATGCGTCTCCCCCCCCCCCCCCCCCCCCCCCCCCCCCCCCTTCCCCTTGCTTATTCACAGTCGTACTTTCACTAATCCCCCCACCACCACCTCCATCCTCTCAGAACATTGCCTCGTTCTCTGCAAGCAAACAATGGAGTGGTAGGTAGCCACAGAAACAAACACAGGGCCACAATCCTGGTGGCACTGATCTTTCACATTTCCCTCTCTCTTCCCCTCTCGCCCCTCTTCATCTCTCTCTCCATCCTTCCCTCTCTCTATCGTGTCACTCGCCTTTTCTCTCCTACTCTTCTCGACCACCTTATCGTGCCTCCTGCCAAATGCCAGTGCTGTCCATCACACCGCCGCCTCACGGAGTGGGTGTGTGTGTTTGTGAACGTGTGCCCGCGCATACTTGTATATGTATCTGTGTGCGTTTGTGTGTCTCATTCTCTTCACTCTTCAGGCAGCCATCTCCCACACTAAAAACCATTCCCTTCACAGAGCCGGGACAGGTCAGAGACAGAGATGGAGATGGAGGACTGGAGAGAGGATGACTACTGGGTGGTTGAATCACGAATCGTCGAACGGCAGCCCGGAGAGAGAGAGAGCTGCAGATGAATGAACGTTGTGAACGTCAGAGGCTCCGGTGGGTGTAAAAGTCAAGAGTGGAATAAACAATGTTTGGAAAAATGTGGGAAGAAAAGGAAAAACAAGTGGGAGAGTTGGAATTGTGGCATCACCTGATCCAACTCGATGTACTGATTTTAGAGTGAAGGACCTAATTACTAGACCCGACTGATACTGGATTTTTAAAGCCAAAAGACTCTTGAGAATGATCAAGATCTGATGATTGTATCAAATATCTATCAGCTGATATACTAACATTTTGTAACTGTAACCACTGTTACAGTTTAACAATAATTAATAATAATAATAGTTTAATTTAAAATAAATAGGTCGTTTTGGAAATAGATGGTTTTCACACGACAGTGCCAAAAGAGATAATATAAGATGGTACAGTAGAAGTCATAATAACAGCAATAATAATATGAATGAAAACACACAAGACAACTCTTATAAACTTCTTTACAAAGAATTGGATTTGAAGTCAAATATACATAAATATGCTGCAAATAAAACATTTATCACTACAGCTGCTGCTCAGCATGTTAACATAAATGCCAATATAGATATAAAAAGTAAATGGCTACCTTTATATTGCGCTTTTGTCCAAAGTGCTTACAAAAAGGTATTTGCCACTTACATACACAGTTTACATATACACACTTATACACAGTGCTGGAGAATTTAAAGAATATGCAAATGTTGCCTAAAATCTTGGTGATATTTTTTTGGGAGAGACAGAGTTATGGTACAAAAAGACGAGTGTCTTTGAAAGTGAAGGAGAGATGTTGGAGTGAACAGGAAGGTGACAAAATTTAGAAGACAAACCTGGAAGAAGCCTGGGGGCATGGGACCACCTGGCATGGCATCGTTCGGGGGCATGTTGCCCATCACTGGGCTGGGCGCTGCCGCTGCACTCTGAAAAACACAAATGTTGGATATTAAAAGTGGTGTTAGAGAGTGTGTGTGTGTGTGTGTTTGTGTCTGTCTCCACTGCTCAACAGTAATATTTATTTACATGATGCACCGGTCACCAAATTACTACAGGGGGCAGTGTCTACACCTTCAATCATAGCACACTCCTGCACCCCCCCCCCCAATCTCATCTAAAGGTTAATGATTAAGTCAGAAAAGCATCCTCTATTACAACCTTTAAACTGTTCCCTCATCTCTGTGGAAGACAGGAGATGAGAAGAGCTTTGTATGAACTTGGATAGAAACAAAAGGAATAAGTTTTAAGGAGCAATCCCACCAAAATGTAATTCCTATGCTCTGGGACTTTTTTTCCCCCCCAGAGATACAAAGCTGTAAAGATAGCGAACTGCAGCAGTCCTGTGATCTATGCCATCATACACACGACTGTGTATTGAAGAGTAGTGCTTTACTGACCAATATGTGCTACTGCTTTCAGGTCACAACTTATTCATCTACAAGGTATGCGATGATTCATTTGATTATATTTCATATTTATTGTGGTTCATCTCATCTAAAAACCACAGTTCTGCAGTCGGTTTGATTATTTGGTTATCTAATGAACCGCAGAAGTATCACCTCTCAAATGTCATGTTTCTACAAAACTCTGAGATCGCTTTGTCTGCAAATCAATGCATCAGTGACACCGTGCGTGAACTGTGGCAAAATGGTAATGTATAACTGAAAATCTATGGTCATTTTGGAGGCAGGTGGTGTTTAGATCTCCAGTGTTTTATTTAAAATAAAAACACTAGTTATCTTTGTTTTTACACCTAACATTTCCACATTATATAAAATTGTACATTAAAATGTTTATTAATGGTCCATCAGGGTTACTATAGTTAGGGAGTTAATAAAGTCTACATTATTTCATTTAGAGGAGGGCCATATATATATATATATATATATATACACATACATACATACATACACACATACATATACACACACACACGTTGAGCTTAGTTTAAAGATACTTATTTTCTACTTTTGTTTAGTTTATAAAAAGATATATTTTTAAAGGTGTGTTGTCAAGGCATTTTGTATATTAAATATTAACAATAAACAGAACAATATAATATAAAAGTTATTGCATGTCTTCATCTCCTTATTTACTGATTTCTCCTTAAAATGTATCTATGCAATTTTTTTTTAATAACTGGCATTTTTATATTTTTACACTCATTTTGTATCCTCGTATCTAAACTTGTCATCATTTTAATTCTAAATATAAACAAAGGACATATTTCTTAAAAATACAGTAACAGGTCATCAGCAAATAAGTTGAGTTTGTAGTGCAGCTTAACTATTCAAGGGTAATAGATGCTAGAGATAATTGAAAGCAAGGAACTTTAACTATTAAACCTTCCGTCTGTTTGGAGCTGGGACTTCTGTTCTTCACTTCTGTTTAACCTGCCGTCAAAATTTCAATATAATCTAAGTAAACAAAATCTTCTATTATATATGACAAAAACTACCATCCTTCAGGTTTTTAATATCCTATGAGAAAATTAATAGTATGGTTATTCAACTGTACAATATTAAAGTATATGCAATTTCTAAAATTAATGAGTACTAAATGAAGTAGGGATTAATCGGTCGGCTGATTAATCAGGCAGATATCTGGCATTTTGATATAATTGGGCTCGGCCGTTGCCTGCACTCACAAGGCCCATAAACTAAAAGTGTCTTTGGACACATCTGCTGGCAACCTTGTCAGTGTAACTGCTGTAGAACAATGTCAGTGCTCCCCCTTCACATTTCTCCTATCCAAAACGAGAGCAAATCTAATCTAAAACCATAACTGGCTAGCGTATATGTTGCTATACTGTAGAGCATAATGCAGTTGAACGTCACTTCTGACAAACTGTACCCCACTCTTCCTGAAACACCAGTCGCGTTCTAAAATCTACAGCATAAGCTAATATATTTTTATATTTCATTATTAATAAAAATAAAATTCATCTAAAAACAACACATTACGTTATGGAATTACACATGACACTTCTTGGTTTTGATATCGGCATTATATAACTGCCATCAGCCGTCTGCTCTCTAAATATCGGTATCAGCCATTGAAAAACCCGTATCTGTCGACCACTACTTTAAAGTGGTTGAAAAGACATATTTAATCAACATTTAGGTAAATCTGTGTGTCTGAAGAGATTCTATAGGCAGATATCTAATATTTAAAGACTCAGATCGCAACTGCAACTGCTTAACTACTAACTAATCTTATTACCAAAGCTAACAACACCACCAATTCTTTTTTCCAAATCTCTTTTACGTCAGTCAAACAATACGGAAAAATAAAACGAGAGTCTAGGATAGAGGAGAGGGGGTGAATGATTCAGCCCGGGAGTTAAATATGATATAACTGTATTCTTGTCAACACACATAGACGGAGACGCGTGTTCAGAGTGCTTACATAAGCACGCTGGAACAAACACACATGAACATGCACACGAACACGCAAACATACGCACACACAGAGACACGCAAAGAGTTGCATCACAGGCTCACAAAGTGCAGCCCTTCAGTACAGAGAGGCAGACGGGAGGGAACCGCAGGCTACAGGACCAGAACAGGGAGGGGCTTTAAGACCCAGGGGAGGGAGTTACTCTCACAACACCCCCCCCACTGTTCCACCAGCACACACACACACACACACACACCTAACAAACACACTACATCCATGTGACACATACTGTATTGCTTGAACAACAACACATACTACCAATTACCTACATGCACACAAATGCACTCGCTGTCCTCCTTCCCCTGACTATCTGAAACCAACACACATATTAATTGAAGAATCTCACTCACTCTCACACACACACACACACACACCTCCCCCCATCTTTATGCTAATTTGCTAGTGAACATGAGCAGGCCACTGAGTCCCAGGGGAAGAAGCCGGGTCTGCTGCCTCTTTCTCTCCTCCTCCATCCATCTCCCTCACTTCTCTCCTTCCACACACTTTTCTCTCCATCTTTTCTCCTCTCAGTGACCCCCCTCACTCATTTTTCCTGGCCCTGGCGAACATACACCCCCCCCACCCCCCACCCCTTCCCTGTGCCCCAACCCCTGTACTATTCCCCCCCTTCCCTGTGCCCCAACCCCCTGTACTATTCCCCCCCCCCATCACAACCTCTCCTCCCCTCAGCCCCCCCAGTAGGGTGTCAGCAGCTTGCAGAAGCTGTTGCTATGGAGACAGGTCCTATCTGCACTCTGTCCCCCTGGCATCCCCCGCTCCAGGAGCGCAGAGAGAGAGAGAGAATAAGAAGATGCAGGGAGAGAGAGAGAAGGCACAAGTACGAGATAGAGGAGAGAGGGAGCTAAAAGATATGAGAGAGGCAGGAGAGAGAAAAAAGATGATGGGGGAGAAAAAAAAAAAAAAAACTAAGAAGACAATGTTTCAAGGAGAGAGATTTCGGTTCTGTTCACAATCACTCACTTGGTCACATTATTGTTATAGACTATTAATGATCTAGTATCCAATTCCACAATTTGCTGATTGAAACTGAAGGCTCACAGAGCACAGTTCCCACCAGCAAAGGTAGATTTAGTATGTAGTCGGTCTTTATTAAAACCAACTGGCCTGGGGAAATACAAAAAGGATCCAACAGTGCTTTTTTATTTTTTTGAAGTTGCACCCACAGTACCACCTATATCTGCCTTTCCATTTTAACTCTTTGCTGAGAAGTGGCAGAGTGTCAGGAAACCTTGTGACAAGACTGTCTCCTTGAAATCAGAATAACTCGATTCACTGAGACAGTAAATCTACAGGAATTTGTCTGGTTGACATAGGTGCAGGTAAACAATGGCTGCTAATGCAGGTATGGAGACGAGCACACCTTTATGCAAAGAAACAAGTTAAATCCACAGCAGGCATTAACACTGCCCTAATTAGTTGATATAATGAACATGAATTTTTGTAGTTGAGTTGAATTATTCATTTTCAGGTTGTATGTATGGGAAAGAATGGAGTGGGTAAAGGAAACGCCGGGTGGCAGCACAAGTTGAAAAGGGCTTTAATGCCTGACATGCAGCAGGAAGGAGAAGAATACGTTTATTTCATTGAAGCTGGCTGAAAGTTCAACAAAACCCATGGGACACATTTTCAAATGTCTGGAAATATTTACACTGTTTAAACTGGGAGCTATATTTTAATGGCCTTCCTCAGCGTCACTGCACAGTGTCAAAGCATCCCGGAGCCACGTCTGAACAAAAATAATATTGGGTACGTTTTTATTTTACCTGGTTATCAATAATACTACAGACCTGAACTATAGCAAATTGTTGTGGCTTCAGTAGTTTTTGAGGGTGAACTGCTAATTTTTTGTTTTTTTAAACAAACACACACACACACACACACACACACACACACACACACACACACACGCGCGC
>NC_060160.1:10851976-10856284 GCF_021292245.1 Micropterus dolomieu | reverse complement strand
CCCCCCCCCCCCCGCAATATCACATAGTCAGTCTTTAAAAGGGATATTTCAATCTGGCTCACTATATTAAGAAAATCTACACCAGCTATGTGCTATTTTAAAACCCAAAAAGCTCAAATTGAAATAGCTATACATCCATGAATTATGATTTTACTATATAATGCTAAACAAATCAGGTAAAAAGTAATCTATCAGCATTAACACTTAAAGTAGTTGAACTATTTTACAACTTATCAGTCCAACCTGCAGAGACAGAAAAGTCAGACACATAAAATAGTCAATAAAAATCTATTGTTTCTCTCTATAGTTTCTCTTTTTGTAATGATACATCAGACTCTAGCATCCATTGGGCGTCAAGGTGAACTAGTGCTCACAGAGACATACCATGTAACCACAATGTCTGAATCTGGCAAAGGACCTTTGCTGCATGAAAAAAAAAAAATAAAAAATAGACCCAAAATTTACTGGTTTCCGCTTTGCAAAATAAATACACAATGCTGCTTTTATTTGTCTTATATGATGGTAAACTGCATTTCTTTGGGTTTGGGACAGTTAGACGTAACAGGGGTCACCTGAGGACGTCACCTTGGGCTGGAAACTAGTGTACTTTTTTTTTTTTACTGTTTTCTGACATGTTATAGACCAAATGATTCATCGAGAAAAAAAATGAATTGGCAGATTCATCAGCGAAAATAATCATTAGTTGCGGCTCTTAAATCACCAGAAATAATGTAGCTGAAGATGTTACTGACACACACAGGCAGGTATTGGTGGTATCAATCTATTCTGAGTAGTCATTTTATTGAAGCCTTCCTTATCTGGTTTGGTCTGCGGGAAGCAGGTTTAGATCTCGCTTCAGGCAAAAAAGCTGCAGACACGCAACATAAAGCAAAAACCTTTGATACCTGTTGTAAACATTCACTCAGCATCAAAATCGAGACAGCCCAAAGTACCGTGTAATAAACTTTATCCCCCTCCCTGTGGCACCACCATGGTGTCTTTGTGGCAAAATATTTCAAAGCCTGACGTCTTAACCCACACTTGTGACTCCCTGTGAGGACACCATGTTGTGCTTGCTTTTCCTCTATAGTACAAACCCACAATGTGGACGACTAATCTATCAAAGAACAAAAGACTAATGATCTGATTGGCTGGTACAGTACAGTATGTAGATGGGCTATACAGAATTCCATTGATCCCTCCCTCTCCATTTTCCTCTCCTTCACCCATAGGACCTACCGGACAGATCAATAGTGCTCAACACATTATTGACCTCCGCCTGATACCTTTCACAGGGATAAAGACATAGACATAAACACTGGATGGAGAGAAGGGAGAGGTCGGAAGAGAAAGTGAATGTATCTTGTGTGTGTGTCTGTATTTATGTGTGTCCCTGCCTGGAGAGGGTACTAATCTACATTCTGGTTCACACTGATATGTACCTCATCACCGTCTCCTTGACCTGCTGTCCTTAGCGCACAGAGAGAGGGAGAGAGAGAGGGAGGTGCAGGTGAAGGAGTGAGGATGCAGGAGAGTGAGTGTGTGGAGACAGGAGGAGAACTAGCTGACTGTGGTGATCTTGCTAATTTATCAGCCCAGTCAAAACAGTGTGTTTCGCTCTGGAGCAACAGGATACGGCTGCTGCTCTCACCAACACGTTTGACACGCACACACACACAATCTCCAAAAGCCCAGCTGGTCCTCCAAACAGACACACCAAACACACGAGTGCGCGCTACCCCAAAAGCTGCTGTCACGGTAGCAGTACTGAACCAGACAGGCAGACTTCTGCACACGCAAACACACATGCGCACACGCCAGATGACAGCACTAATACATGCTGCAGACACAACATCCACTTAGCCAACACTCCAGAGAGAAGACAGAGCAGGCGAAAGACAAGGATATGCGGAGAAAGAGAAGAACTGAACCAGAATAACGCTTCAACTAAACTTGCCTACTTTGGCATCAATACTTTAGCACAAACCCTGATGTTACATTTCTTCTTATTAATGAATCAATCTAACAAAACAGTACTACACTTGTGCATACATAAAACTTTATCGTTTTGCTGGCCCCAGCTTTCAGGTGAAGTGGAGTCCAATCAGAACCCCAAACAATCACTCTGCGTTCATGTTGGGGGTTAGTCATCTTTAAAGTGACCTAGTGTGGAGAGGAAGTGGCCAAAAAGTGGACCCTCATACAGTACTACAAGGAACCTGTCTATAAGGAGAAGTGTGATACACGGGAGTCAATTTTCACTCCTGTCCCATCTCACTCCCACAAAAATCTCATCCAAAATAGCATTCATTCATATTAGAACTGCATTATTTAGACATCAAAAACTCATCTAGCATTGCTGTCCTGCCCGCTACCATTGTTTTTTTCCCCCCAGTTTAGTCCCAGTCATGTGATGAATAGTCAAAGTAACTCCCATCTTGCGGGAATCCCATTCCTGGGAAAATGTAAGTCTGTATATGGAACCATCAACCGATTACATTTCAACCCACATTAGTATCCATTTTATAGCACATGTTGATTGTTTATTGATACAGGTAGGCAGTACATAATATACTGCATTTATTGTGTAAATGAACAAAGAATCTACAGGTTCAGCCTTTTTCTTCTAGCCACACTAGTGCTTTGGTGACTTTCTTAACTACACAACATGTATACTTTAAAATACCATGGCAGGTTTCTGTGAAGGGATGAAACCATGTACACAACAATTTCCATGGTTAGTTGGTTTTAGACAAGTCTAAGAGGACATTTACCCTGAACTTCTCAGCCAACATTCCAGCGTCACTATGTTTTTTATGTCAAGTAACAAAATCATGATTTGACAAAGCAAGACTAATATCCGTCAGTATCATCTAGTGTTATTTTCATTCAGTGTAATTTAATTATTCATTTTATTGTACATTCCTGAAGCGTTTTCTACAGAAGTTACTGTCGTCTGTTCGACTGCAGTTTCACGTTACTTCCCAGGATCCTATCATCGCCCCCCCCCAAAAAAAACAAAACAACACACACACACACACACACACACACACACACCCCACACCCACGGATAAACTGCTGCTTTCACCCATGCAACACATCAGGCTAGGCAACACATGTACTGCAGTTTTTCCTAACTTTATCACCCAGCTAATTATCATGTTTAATGGAGCTCTTTTTCACTTCTTCCATTACAGTGCACCGATACTGCCAGGGGCAAAAAAAAAAGAATGAACGCAATTATGTTTTGGAAAAATAGAGATTCTTTTAAAAGACTTTGTAAAATGCTGTATAATGTTAGTGAAGACAGCATAATATGTAAATGTGAGCTGGTTTGAAGACAAGTTTAAAAAAACTGATTTCGGGTGGGTAAACAAACCTGCAGCATAACAGACAACCGTTAACTGCAACTAATACAGCTGGTTTTAAATATTTATGCCTATACGAAAATCTAAAATTACACAGGTGCCATTAAGGCATGAGAAGCTAATGAAAAGCCCCAAAATGTACACACACACACACACACACACACACACACACACACACAAAAAAAGATGTTTCCGGTGCTTTATACTACCGTTTAAACTTCGAAAGAGGTGGATTTAAGAACGGAGATGAGATCTTTAAATATTCAAAAGACAATTAAAACACTGCATTATCATATTTGCAGAGTCTAATAAAACTTACTGCTAAACGAGTATAATTTTAGAAATGTTAAGTCTGAATAAATGCGAGAACCATTATTTTACTAAAATAATAGACATTTTATTTTCTTAAAATAGCCCATACTCCAATGCCCCATTTAATTTAACAAAGCTGGCTTTATACACACACAAAAAAAAATAAATAAAAAACTAGGTTTCTCTCCATGTTATGACATTTGCCCATTCAGCTCCATTTCCAAATACCTCAACTGTCTCTCTGTCTTCAAGTTTTCTACACTGCCCTCTCCTCCTCTGCACTACCAGGCATTGTGGGTAAACAGTTAGATTAGTCAATCAATCTTCTCCCAGGAACAGAAGTAGTAGTGGTGGTTGAGGGAGGAGGGGGGTCAGAGAAGAGATAGGGGACAGATGGGGGGAGTAGAGGATAAGAGGAGGGAGGGAGAGAGCGATAAGGCGAGTGAGATGAGAGGGGCCGGACTGGTGTGTTGGGTGAAGGAGAGAGTAATGCGGCATTCAGACCAAACGCAAATTTAATCCATGCAACACTCTCCTCGCGGGGGTTTTATCGCTGGACATCTGCTGAGTGTTCACACACAACGCGATAACGCGAATAAACACAACTCACCATTACTACAGCTGTATG
>NC_060160.1:10802759-10851876 GCF_021292245.1 Micropterus dolomieu | reverse complement strand
GCACCGATACTGCCAGGGGCAAAAAAAAAAGAATGAACGCAATTATGTTTTGGAAAAATAGAGATTCTTTTAAAAGACTTTGTAAAATGCTGTATAATGTTAGTGAAGACAGCATAATATGTAAATGTGAGCTGGTTTGAAGACAAGTTTAAAAAAACTGATTGGGTAAACAAACCTGCAGCATAACAGACAACCGTTAACTGCAACTAATACAGCTGGTTTTAAATATTTATGCCTATACGAAAATCTAAAATTACACAGGTGCCATTAAGGCATGAGAAGGTAATGAAAAGCCCCAAAATGTACACACACACACACACACAAAAAAAGATGTTTCCGGTGCTTTATACTACCGTTTAAACTTGGAAAGAGGTGGATTTAAGAACGGAGATGAGATCTTTAAATATTCAAAAGACAATTAAAACACTGCATTATCATATTTGCAGAGTCTAATAAAACTTACTGCTAAACGAGTATAATTTTAGAAATGTTAAGTCTGAATAAATGCGAGAACCATTATTTTACTAAAATAATAGACATTTTATTTTCTTAAAATAGCCCATACTCCAATGCCCCATTTAATTTAACAAAGCTGGCTTTATACACACACAAAAAAAAATAAATAAAAAACTAGGTTTCTCTCCATGTTATGACATTTGCCCATTCAGCTCCATTTCCAAATACCTCAACTGTCTCTCTGTCTTCAAGTTTTCTACACTGCCCTCTCCTCCTCTGCACTACCAGGCATTGTGGGTAAACAGTTAGATTAGTCAATCAATCTTCTCCCAGGAACAGAAGTAGTAGTGGTGGTTGAGGGAGGAGGGGGGTCAGAGAAGAGATAGGGGACAGATGGGGGGAGTAGAGGATAAGAGGAGGGAGGGAGAGAGCGATAAGGCGAGTGAGATGAGAGGGGCCGGACTGGTGTGTTGGGTGAAGGAGAGAGTAATGCGGCATTCAGACCAAACGCAAATTTAATCCATGCAACACTCTCCTCGCGGGGGTTTTATCGCTGGACATCTGCTGAGTGTTCACACACAACGCGATAACGCGAATAAACACAACTCACCATTACTACAGCTGTATGAACGCAAAGTAAACATTTTGCTGTGATTATATAGCAATAAACGGGTCAAACTGATGCCGAAATAACTACAATATGATGCAGATTTGTTAAACATATGAATTCATGCTTTGTCAGGTCTGTCAGCAAGACAACAACTTCTAAAATGTTTGTTTTCTGAATGGAGTTCGGATCGATCAGGACTATGCTATGCTAACTTGGTCACAGTAAAGTACAACGATAGCTGGAATAAAGTTACATACACATGTTTTCTGAACTCACCAGGTAGTTCAACCTCCTCGCTTTCTTTTCTCCCAGCAATGTCCAGTTTTTATATACATATGAAGTAGTGCCAAACGACGCTAACAACACTGGAACCGGATGTGCACGGAATCTAGCTGCTGAGAAGCTCGAGTGAAGATAAATCAACGTTGTAATCCCAAAAACAAAAGTAAAAAGCTAATTTAATAAAAGCAGTTTACTTCGAGCTCCTCCCGCGAGCAAACTGCGTAGTTGTCAGAGCATAATCCAGTCCTACTACAGGTGTTTTTGTCCAAAAGCTGGAGCGCTGCTCCCTGTTCCTCTGACCCAAGTTTAGCAGCTCTTCGTCTGCCAGCAGATTTTCAGTCACCCGCTCTGCCTGGCCCTCTCCACACAACACTCTGAAGCCTTCGGTGACGTATGGCCAATCTCAACGTTGATAGGCTATCGCGACTCAGTGTCATGCGAATTTCTCGCTTGAGTTGAAAATATTCAACTTACGCGAATTCCTTTGCTTTGCTTTCACGTCGCCGGCACCGGCCCCTTCGCGTCGCCCGACGTGCCTTTGAATGTAAACTCACAGCCCCGAACGCTCGCTTCGCTTCTGAAAGTACCATAACAGATATAAGCTGCGTTTCCTTGATCTCTTTTCAAGGAACTAAAAGGTTCCTTCAGCCCATTGTTGTGTGTCTTCCACCGTGGTCTAAAGACCTGCGAAGATTAGGCAAATTAACCAGCTGACGTAGGCTGTAAGCCTATACGCCATACAAAGCGATGCACAGGCATCATTATTTAGTAACCACTATCCATGAGCAAAATTTATAAATGAACATCAGATTTAATTATAATGAAACACTATAGGCAATGCGTGACTATTAAAAACAGCTTTTTGGGGGGAGTATAAGGGAGAGACAATAAAGTTTGTTTATTTAATAAACTGGATAAAGCCATCAAGTTCTTAAAATAACTTCAGTACAGAGAAAGAAACACAAACATAAAATCGCAACAGTTTGGAAGGTTATTAAAACATTTCCAGCCGTCAACAGCTGCAGATCAGCTGGCAGCACTCATGTCTGTGTCCGCCTGACCGTCAGAGGGATGTGACTTTTAACAAGTTTTATTACCTGTTTTAATCAGCTGTTGTTTTGGAGAAGAGGAGACTGACTTCGGCTCCATGTAGAAACCTCATGACTGATGAAAACTTAAAAACAACAACTCCGGACCCAGTATTTAGCGTAACTCCATCAGCTGTCCGCTGCACGCTGGTTGGTATTTCCGAGCAATAAATTTAATGCTGACGTACAATCTCAGGCGGACATCGGCGAGACTTGTGTGGCTATTTGACTGTTGATTGTGATTTATTAGTTTGCAAACAGTGGAAAAGAGGAGCAGTTGTAGAAAAACAGCCGACATGCTCGATTTAAAGCCAGTAATCTCTACTCGGCCATTCAGAAATTCACTGCAAGACAAACCCCGACCCCCCAAAGTACATGTACTTTCGGAAAGTACTACCCCAGAGCAGGGACTTTTTGGGGGGTAAAATAAAGACCCTAGAACTGAATTTAGACCCTGGTCCCTTCAGTGGAAATGCAGTGAGATCCTCCAAAAAGGTTCCTACTTCTGGGGTATAGTTCCTTTGGTCGAAATGCTGCTATAGTAATGGAGGGTGGGAGGAAAAAAATGCAGATGCAGATGTGGGGTTGTCGCAGAGAAAACATGAAGTGAGCAGGCTGGAGTTACACAAGTGTAAAAGAGAGAAAAATGAGTGGGGAAAGGAGTGTGAGAGAAGTGACAAACACAGGCAGATGTGTCAAGAAAGAGTGAAGAGCAACAGTACAGGTAAAAAAAAAAAAAATAGTCTGATGAAGGAATCAAGAATTAAGAGCCTCGATGACATAAGGCAAGTTTATTTGTATAGCACATTCCAACAACAAGTTAATTCAAAGTGCTTTACATAAAACTTAAAAGCAACAGGGAAATATAAAAAAAGTTTCTAAAAGTTAAATAGAAAATATAGACAGGCAGGTCTCCCACCTTTGATTCCCCATCTCCCAATCTATTATCCCCCCTTTAGTTACTTAGGAACTCTAACCCTAAGGGGACTCAAATGCTGCTGGGCAGCTGATTTAACACTGTACATGCATACACACCTATTTATAGATCTTTAAACTGTTGTTATTATTAGGTTAAATAATTATAATTTCTGGTTTGTGACTCTTTGTAGCAGAGCAAAGCAGTGATCTGCAACTTCAGTAATTCACAAATCCAAAGTCCACAATTTGCAAACCCATCATGATGCTACCTGGATGTAAGACCAATTCAACAATTAAAACTGCTAATCAAACCAGCAAATTGGTTCATGTACGACATGATGTTTGAATAGTGTTACCAAAGTTGTATTAACGTCTATTAGTGCATCAGACAACATGCATACCAATTAAAATTAATAGAATTAGCTAGAAGACATGAAAGCTCTGTAGCACAGCATGGACAGACAAAATGAACTCTTGGTCCCAATACCATCTGTTGGTGTGAAATAATACAATTCATCCAATATGCCTAATATTTTGTTTTCCTTACTCTCCAACTTCACTTCAACTAAACATCATCAAATAAAAAGAAATCTAATTAATGCATCCCAGTGAAATTGTAAAAAACTCAAACATAAATAATAAATTCTGTATTTAAGATATGTTAAGCCATTAAGCCTTCACTGAAAGCCTGTATGAATAGCTTAATTAAAAACATCAAAATAATGATATGAATCTGTATAGGGAGGGGAAATCTGCCTCAATCTGCTTTCCAAATGCTAACCCCTGTAAGCCAGCCTCTTTGCTGAATCAGATGCTTGAAGAGATTACTTTAAAGCAATGATGAACCAAAAACTTGACATAAACTAACAACCAAGTCATTCTAAGATTACTTTTATAACCCGTGTCAGGACTTGAGAAAAAAGTAGCCCCAACTATAACCATAAACTTTTGCTGCATCCAGCAGAGAGAATTGTGATAATGCCTCTTAAATGATGGCTTGCAATCTAGCAATCCTCAAAAGACTAAGAAACTCTTTTGAGGTAAGGTGAAATATTGTTTTTTTTTTTTCCCCTCCCAATGCCTCTACCCGGCTCATTCTTTTGAAACCAGTAGAAAAGACCTGTGCTCAGAGACTAGCTTCAGGGGGCTGGAGCCAAAATTAAACCGGTCCCGTCTCCTTCGCTCTATCACTGTTAGGAGCAGACAGGAAGCAACCGTGTAGCACACCCATCTACATTTGTATAGTCACACATACGCGCGCGCGCACACACACACACACACACACACACACACACACACAGTTAACTGGCACTCTGGCACTGAGGGTGTGAGCCCCTCCACCCTCCTTCTATGGGCTGGTTGCCAAAGATGCCCCCCCCCCATCCAAAAACACCACACACACACACACATATCCCTGGCTTAGCCTCGGCCCAGTGCTGGGATTACCGGATTAGAACTCTATTCCATTATCTCCCCACACTATACAACACACACGCGTGTGCGCACACACACACACACACACACACACACACACACACACACACACACACACACACAGTCTTGGCCAGAAAGGACAGGCTCCCAGCATCAATCAAAACACATGACATTTGCAAATTTGACATTTGTAAATAACTTATTTACAGTATTATTTGGCAGAATGGTGGAGTGTTTATTAATAGGACTACTTCTGCAAGAGACCTGGACCAAGCACCTGTGACAGCAAGTAACCAACCAGCTGAAGTGTCCTTGAGCAAGACACTGAATCTCTACAAACTCCAGAAAGGCTGTTTCATAGTAGACCCCGACTTCTGAACTCAGACAGCAGAAGAAGTGTTTGAAGAACATGTTCTCCTTCAAACACTCAAAGGCATCAAATAATTCTGCAAGGATGCACAGAACATTAAAGGGCACAATCACATTTACATGAGCTGCTAATGACAGGGGGATGAATTCGACAACTACAGTGCCACTTTTTGCTCCAACTGCAACAACGAAAAAGTAAATTTGCAACACTGACAGTTTCTTCTCCATAGCAACGGCAGCCAAGGATCATGGGTATTACTGTTTTTAGGGCTGTCCGCCATGCCAAACTGATGAACAAAGTATAATTTACCAGAAACAAAGTTGAAAGAATTAAATCTGTAGTCCACAATATACACTTACAAGATTGTTATATTATCCAGGAGAGTCCTATGATTCTATGAAAAGTAATGTTGAAGACATCATTAAAAGTACAATTTGAAATGGGACTACACTGGAGAAAAACACCCATGGTTCCTCCCATTTCGCAACTCTATTTAAGAACAGTCATATTACCTTTCTAAACTTGCACCTTTAAGTGCTTGTCAGGTGCTATGATGCACCATAAACGGCTCCCTTGTAGTTGTTTGTCTGGTCAGGCAACAAGCTCTGCTAGTTTTTGAGGCTTGACAGCGTCATCACATTCTACTCTGTGATGATGTCTTAGGCAGTTGGATAAAGTTGTGGCTATGCTGTGAAACAGACTGCTTGCAAAAGTAGCCGCAGTATGTCCTTTTCAGCGTCATTTTCATCTTTAAATCACCAAAACTTCCATATAACAGAATGTAACCCTGATGGTAAAGGCGCAACAAGTTCAGTAGAAGGGTTGGATACATTTATTTTCTCTTCCTTAATTTGGACTCATTTTGTTCTATGTTTTTACTTTCACTTTAATTCCATCTCTCATACCGTTAGATTTGTTTTCAAGCATTTAGTTGATTAATTGTTTTTAAAAGTTATTTTAAATATGCCAAACATTCAATAGTTTGACCAAAAACTAAAGTAGCAGTTAAAGGCAGCTCAAAATTTACAGACACAAAAGGAATTTAAGGACATCACCTTGAGTGTGAGAAATGGCCATTTTCACTATTTTCTTACAATTTATACACCAAACACTGAATCTACTAATCAAAAAAAGTAATCTGTAGAATGACTGGTCACAGCCCTACTCCCTGCTAACACAAATGCGTGGTATGAACTGAAATGTTATTAATTTGTGAAGTCAAATCAGTTTATAGTCAGCTGGTACTTCTAGGCGAGTCTGATCCACAGTGAATAGTAATTAATCATTTATCGCTTTTATCCAAAGCGACTTACAATTGCTAAATATGTCAGAGGTCGCACGCCTCTGGAGCAACCAGGGGTTAAGTGTCTTGCTCAGGGACACATTGGTAGATGTGTCACAGTGGGAATCAAACCCAGGTCTCCCACACCAAAGGCATGCGTCTTAGTCACTGCACCATTGCCTCCCACCAGTGCAGATAACGATTATATTCCTTGTCCAAATGTCCTTTGGGTGCACATTTTCCTCTACCTGCTCCTATGGGTGCCACTTCAAGATTCTCCTTACATACTTGACCTAACTATTAAAATATATATAGTCTTCACATGTGTGTCTCGAGCAGACGCATAAAGAAATAAATGCCTCATTCCACAGTGAGTGCAGAGTGATGTGCGATTGCAGAGCCCATCTGTCACTTACGTAGTCATGGAAGGCCTTCGCCTCACTGGAGTGCTCGCATGTCTCCCTCCGGTCTGGAGCCGCACAATACAAATCCCAGAATACACTGAAATGGTTGCAGAGAGGGGGGGGGGTTGGAGAGGTCAAAGGTTATTAAACAGAGCAATACAAGCAAATGTATAACAAGCTATTCAAAACTCATTCACACACTCTCACTATCTCCCTGTCGCTCTTAAACTGCCTCTCATACACTTGAGCATCAGTGTAAGAGGGACACAATGCCAGAGTCGCACACCCTCAATCAACCGCTCACTCACTCAGAAAACACACACTTGGATTTCCATACTTGAATGGACCTTTCATTCACTGCATCCATTTCCTCACCCTAAACTTTAACTGTTAAACCTGACTAAACCTTATGAATACAATGGAAGGCTAAACTCAATTCCTCAAAATGCCCTCTTGTACATGTGAACAAATGGCCTCATTGAGAGGGAGTTTCTTCAGCATTTGATCTTAAACAAGAGCTGACACACACACACATAAACTGTTTCCATACTAGAGTCTGTTTCAATCTATTTGAACACGCAAGTGGAAGCGCCTAACAACAACGCTAACTACTCGCGTGCTACCTGTCTTAAGAGGTCTTAATTGAATCAGTCTTTGTGCATTGATTTAGTGGAGGTGCTATAAACCGAGTGAAACAGCGACGTGGCTAACGAGAGGACTAATCAGGCAGCCACTTCACATGTCCTGCTAATTTGTGACACACACAAGGCATGCTGAATCCCAAACATCTGGACGTTTTCATACACCTCTACTCTTTGTAAAAGACGCGGTTGTATTTGCGAGGCTCAGTACATTTTCATAATAGAATCAGCAGTTTGAGCACATTAATAAGAAGTTATGGATTATTGTGATCTGAAAAGTTGACTTTTTACTTCTGTGAAAAAGACAGAGTGCATGGTTGAGCTACAAAATGAGCCAACATGGTAAAAGGATGTCAGAGTGTTGCTTAAGGAAACAACATGGAGAAATGCTTAGAGGGTACTAAACTTACACCTTTCTCATTTTTCTCAACAAGCCTAAGCAAGGAGAGGAAACGAAAGGACCCACATCTAGATTTAAGTCCTTCAGTGAAAATAATTTCAAACTTATTCTTTAGTTTTACCCAGGTCTGTATGCTTTCATATTATTATTCTGTTCCCTCATTTTCTTTTTATTAAAACATGCTCTTGGTCTCATATTGCTGATGGTGCTCTAAAAGCCTGATGCTCATTCTTCTGACTCAGCAGAACCACCCCCCTGAGGTGAAAAGTTACACTAGATATTGTACTTTTTTAAAGAGGATTTAAGGGGATATTTACAAGTCTGTAATTGTACATCCAGAGGTTTTTTAAATATTAGCTCCTTTGTACAGTACTCATTTCAGTACAGTATAATTCAGTGTATTCTGAATCTAGCGGCACAGCTTTAGTAGGAAGGAGCAAATGAAAAGACTTAACCTTCAAGAGAAATTTAAAAATCACATTACAAAACCATCAATCATTTTCTCTGATAAAAGGTTAAAGACTGGTGAGGACCATGTGATCCACACACACACAGGGCTAACCTCCTGTGAAAACAAGTGGAGGACTTTGGAAGTGAAGACAATCGATATGGGCCTTAAAATATTGCCACATTTTAAAAAAAAAATATATAAACAGATTAATTAGTTCCAGCCCTATTTGACACACTGATCTCATCACAGAAAACTGATTGGTGCAATGGGGCATGTCATTGTAGAACCAGGGATGGATACACAATACACCGGCACCGCCCGCACGACCCACGCCACACAAGATTACTGAACAATATTTATAACAATAACTTTAGTGAAAGAGATGTAAAATAGAACGGGTGGGGGGCGTGTAGCTCTCAGGAGGTGGCGGCTAGAAGGAGCACATATTGGCACACTGGCAACCTGGCTCAGTCTACATTTGTACTACATTACGGTAGGTTGTAGTCTTTTGGGCACACGGTGCTCCTAAAGGATTTTTTCGAGTTCGCACATATCTAGTTTAAGTGTCATATGCGAATGAAATGGATGCACTGTAGAGCCCTAGCACACACAATAAAACATAATTTATTCAAGTTCAAATGTAATGGGGTTTAGCTCTCAAGACATGAGCAGCGAGTTTATTTTTATTTATTTTATTTTGGCTGGTGACAAAAACTAATAATGATCCAAGTATTGTCTGTCACTATTTTTCACAAACTATTAAAACACAAAAATGAGTCACATTGTTGTACTGGATGACTCTCTCTCTGATCACACACACACACCTTTTTTGTACCAAAAACTAAATATTTATGACCCGTTCTGTAAGATTTACATCTTCGGTAACAATGAGATGAGCTTGGAGTGCTACAGAGACTGTAGGCAAGTTGAAAAGTATTGACGGGGGGATAATGCATTGTTGGTTTTGGTCTTTTCGTTGTTGACAGTATTAAAAACACAGAATATCGCCAGCCCTTTCCTGTATATAACTGTTAAATTTGTGAGACAACATTTGGAATATCAGGTGTAAAACAGCAACCATCTTAGTTGAGTAAGACACATCAGTAGCCTTCCCTTTTCTGGTCAGTTTATGCTGAACTCTGTTCACCGAGGGAAACTTTTAAGAGAAGTCCAGGAGGGCTTGATTCAAGCCTCAATCTCAACTACGGTCATAGACAGGCAGGGACTGGATCCTACTCAGTCAAAGCTTTATCATGATCTACTAAAGGTTAAGGATTTAGTATATTTACATTAGAAACACAAAATATTCCTCAGCAATGGTCATTCTGTGCATTTACATCAATTGGCTTCTCATCATATATGACTAATATGCTTAAAATATGTCAGTCTGGGTTTAAAAATGTTGTAGGTAGGTTAGAAATCTGATTATTGACCAGCTGCAGCAAACTTGGGTTTTAGAGTAAAACATATACAGTATTATAGTGCCTGTAAACATACTGTGTAATTTCCTGCCTCATCAAGATTACTCCCAAAAAACAACAACAAACAAGTGAAGCTGCAGATCATTGCTTAAAGCGATGACCCTAAAGGTCAAATCTTATCCAGGGCAGAAATGACAGGAGGGGGGAAGGAGGAAAAAGACAGCGGAGGGAGAGGTGGCACAAAGGAAGATGGAATGCAACGGGTTAATCTGCTAAGAATCCCTCTCCCACATGAACAAAGGAGAAAAGTGGGAGGTGGGGGGCACACAAGGGTGACGAGGGGGAGGGGAGTACGGGGGGGGGGTCCATTCCCTAACCATCTGCATCTATTGTTTCAGGAACGGGGGTGAAAGATGGAGAACTGGAGGAGGGGAGAAGACGGGGAGGGAGGGGTCACGCCCTCGGCGAGTCTGGTCAACCCCAAGGCTGAGACTCTGCTTGACCTCCCACCTATGGAAGTCATCTTTAATCATGAATGAGGACAAGCACCGTCAATTAAATTAAAATTTGGTATTTTTCAAGTACATGAATATCTGAATCTTTACATAAAATCTGAGTTTAAAGCTAGGCAATTTATTTCAGAAGCATTTTTTGTTGTATTTGTTGAAATTCTCTTTACATCCTGACTGAAATCAATAAATCAAATGCTGACACAAAAAGGAAAAAAAAAAAAATACCTGCTGCTGTCACAGAACAGTAATCTGGACCATTTCAATCAGATCCAATGAAATGCCTGCCTGCCGAGGCCTTTGCACTCATTGTGCATGAACAACTTTACAGCTTTACTGTAAAAACCGCCAACACAGCCAAGTAAATAAAATGGATAAGCTTACAGCATCAAAAACTAGCAAGACAAAACTAGCATTCTTTTAACATGGGGGGGGGGGAGTGACACTCACCACCACCATGAATGGAGGAATCCAGGGGGCTCCCCTAATGTAATATTCTTCTCCCATCGAATCTGGAGGAGAGGAGAGGAGAGAGAAAAGTCACTTGCAGCCACTAGAGAGAGGATTATGTCTACGGGTCCAGGGGTTAAGAACATATAATCAGTCAGTCTCAAACTGTCAATGGCCTTCGATGGGAAGATAGGCATCTTTCTGGCTCTGTCGATCTTCATCTTTCTGACTGTCTTCCTCCTGTTATGTCTCTGTCGCGTTTCCCTCACTTACATGTGAAATGTGTTTTTGGATCAAGGGAAGTAGCTCAATCATATACTCATTTTCTCATTCATTCATTCACTGTCCGTGTGCACCCAAAAAGGGGTGTTAGGAGGCTTAGAAATGTATGCAATCAACACATTGCCTACATCGGCAATGTTTTTACACTAAGATTCACCATGGCAGACAGTGACCTTGATCTGTAATAGGATTTATTTTGGAAAACACCTTACACTACTGTAACCATGTTCAGCATGTTTGCGCTGACAATATAAGTTGTTGTAAACATTCACTGTAGTTAGGTTATAGCATGTTTTAATAAAGCTGTTTTAGTCACGGCACAAGTGATGTGTGTTTGACTTCTTTGCTGGAGACTTTTCATCAATACTTTCAACCTTTTCCTGAGCTCCAGATAAGCAATTTTCCAAAAAAAAGGCCTAAAGATTTGGCTCAGTACCAGTATAAACTGGTTAGAGTCATGGATGTCATCTTACCTCAGACAGGAAGGTCTGTGCGGACTTCTGTGCTCCCACATGTAGCAGGTACTCGTACACGTATAACGCTAATCTGAAATGCAAAAGAAAGACATTGTTAGTGACCAAATTTAGCTTCCATTACCAGTTTAGTGTCAGACCCTTTTTTCCCCCCCACTTAATGCTCCGTATTTTGAAACTAAGATTAGATTTCGCCGTCCCACTTCATTTTCAAGCAAACGCACACAAAAAGCAGCAATTTTCAACCAAATAGTCCAAGAAACTAGAGGCCCCTTGTGCTAATAATCAAGAACTATTTCAAGGACTAAGTTATTTTGATGCATTCATGTTTGCATTTTTACCACATCTGAAAAAAAACTGAGATTAGGTATTAACCGACCAACAATGAATAAAAAAAGTGGCATCAAGGTTTCGCTTGAAATGACAAGAGAGTCATGCTGTTCTTTAAAATTTACTGTTGTGTGACTATGACGTATGAAGTGGATGCTGGAAAAAAGACATGCAAGGGTGGCACGATCAACTGAAAACAGCAGAGAAGTCAAGATTCAGTCTAATTCCAAAGTACAGAGGATGAGTGAGAATTTTCTGGCTCTTCAGGATAACTATTAAACCAATCAGCAAATCGAGGGAAAGGTTACACTTTGTTCTTCTTGTTTGTTAACTTTTAAATCAGTGAAAACAGAAGTTGGCTACCTGACTATTATTTAAACGGCAACGGCATTAAAGAACTTCCCACTCCCAGTCCTACTAATATTACTAGACACAACCAGCATTTGCTTGCAGTATGAGTGAATGCTGTACACAAACCGTTGTAGTCTCAAGGCTTGTGTTTGACCAGTCAGCAACACTGAGTACTTTTACCTTCACTTTGGCTTCGTTTTACACCTGGCATTAACATCTGATCACAAGTAAAGGTGGAAATGCACCCAAGACGAGATCCAATTACACAGATCATACTCGAAAGGTGGTGTGGGCCGGATATGGCCATATTGTTTTGGCAGTGTCATATCTACATTGTATCTAGATACGATTTTAAACCAATTACATTTACACCTGGTGTAAATGTGTCTCCAGTGTCCACATTTCACTCTGTACAACTCAAACATATGTTCAGTTCACTGTTCACCAAAAACATGAGCATGAGCATGTTTAATGAATGGCGCCCTTTATCCACATTCTTACATTGTATTACAATGTGTCCCTGACCGCCTCCTGAGGTAGTTTGGCTGATCAGATCACAATCTGTCCTCAGCGCATAGTGGGTGCATTTACACGTGTACTTTCATGTTATCAAGCACTATCTGCAATCCGATCAACATAAACACATTTTAATGCCAGGTGGAGGGGTCAATCAAGGACCGTCCACTCAACTGAATTCCGCTCTGAATAAGTGAAAGTATGTACTCATTTGCACATAACAAGAAGATGCCACAACTAGGGCTGTAGCAATAACCGCAAAATTGAAAAACCGCGCTATTGGTCAAGCCTATCGCGGAGGTTGGCAAGCACCGCAGCAAACGCAATGTTCATTGTACTGTACACTTCAGGGCTTGTTAAATTAATAAATGAGTGCTTCAAAAGTTCCACAACTGTAACAAGCTCTGTAACGGTTCAAGGATGGATCGCCATGGGCTGTACATGACCCCAAGTGTTGCCATGTATTGTTGTTTTACTGTTTATTTTAAAGGTTAGCTAACTTGGCGTTAGCATATTGTGCGGCTAATGTGGCTAGCACGCGCGGCGATGTTGGACTAACGTTGTGATCCTGAGGGACAGTCCAGAGAAACTGTTGACAGTAAGCGGTGTGGATAATGATATAGCTACGTCTGAAAAAGACACGGTCAAACTACAAAAAGGAGTTTGCGTGGCAATGTTGTTGACTAGCATGCAGCAGCTAGCTTGCTCGGACCATAAAGCTGCCGTTAGTGGCTTGCTGTGCAGTTAGGTGACAGATACAGACACTCTTAATAGCTGACAAATTACTTCACTGATGAAAAATGTGAGAATACAGCGCTGTTGAGCCCCAACATATTGGCTAGGGCTGTCGCGGTGAAGTAATTTCCACCGCGACAGCCCTAGCCACAACAACAGTCATGTCATCTCAGCAGCACTTCTGTGGGTTGCATAGTTTTTCCATGCCTGCCTATGTCCTCAAATCACAACACAAGCTGAATAACACCCTCTGAACTGTATGAAAAATACTGTCTGACTGAACACACCAGATACAGACAGAAGTAGCTGCATCCAGGCATTCCCATATCCCATGAATGGCAGGACCCAAGGTTTCCCCACAGAACATTGCCTAAAGCATCACACTGCCTCCACCAACTTGTTCCCATATTGCATCCGGTTGCCAAGTGTTCCCCAGGTAGGCGCGCACCCTTCTATCCATGAAATGTGAAAGAACACGCGATTCATCAGACCAGGCCACTGTCTTCCATTGCTCCGGGGCCCAGTTCTGAAGCTCATGTTCCCATTATAGGCGCTTTCGGCAGTGGACAGGGGTCAGGAGCAACGACGACGTGTGTTCTGACTCCTTTCTATCAGCTCCCCACATGCATCAATGAACCATTACGCTGTCACCGGTTCACCGCTTTTCCTTCCTTGGACTGCTTTTGCTAGGTACACAAGAGCTGCAGTTTTAGAGATGCTCTGACCCAGTCATTTAACCATCACAATCGGTCCTTGTCAAAAGTCGCTTAAATCCTTACGATTGCCCATTTTTCCTGCTTCTAACACATCAACTTTGAGAACAAAATGTTCACTTACTGCCCAATATATCCCGCCCACTGACAAGTGCCATGGTAACGAGATAATCAGTGTTATTCACTTCACCTGTCAGTGGTCATAATGTTGTGGCTGATCAGTGTACATATACATTCACAGGCCAGCCACACTTGATAACGGCAATCCACCAGGGTCTATTAACACACAAGAACCATGCTGTGGAGTGGGAAACCCCCATTGGCCCAACGTTGTACTCCAAACGCCTTCACTTAGTCGTGTTTAATAGGCTGTTAATGGACCATCAATCGACCGCGGCGTGGATATGACAGTGCCCCGTGTGCCCACAGCAGACAGTCCTCTGACAGGCCAATAAGGTCCTAATGAGAAGGACAGTAACTCAGTGTCATAGTCCCCACCGCTAGTCAATGAACTGATCAATGAAACATTGTTTTGAGTTAGGGCTCGACAATGAAACAATAACAATTGTCGCGATATAATTTTTTAACAAATGTTCAATAAATGTTTGATTTATTTCACTTGAATCATACATGAATTAGGATTTTTTTTTAATTAAGATGTTTATTTTGTCGAGGAAGAAGGACTGAAAAAATAATTTTACTCATGCATATTTGTTGACAAAGATTGTATTCCCCAATTCTTTTGAATGTTCTACGTCAGATTTGTGAAGTGATCCACTGTTTGGCATTAAGTGTTGACCATAAAGAAGAGTTTAAATCACAAATAACCATCAGGTTTCTTCAAATTCCACTCAGGAGAAAAATACTGCCTTTAAACTCGAAAGAAATAACTATTTGATACACATCGTAAGAAATAAAACTATCATATCATTTTAGGCCATATCATCAAGCCCTATTTTGAGATAATAAGGCTGTTGTCCAGTTTGTTTTTAACCACTAACAGGAAATTCACATTTCCAATGCTCTCTTCCCTTGTACTATTGCTGGATGGTGGGATGAGGGTGATGTCTATTTAAGCACATTTAGTGCATTTAAGCCTCTCCAGAAGATAAACAGTTTGACAATAAAATGTTTTGAAGCTGATAAGCCCTCACTATCATTGTGCACTAAAACTGCCAGTGCAGAAAGCATCTACACAATTCTGCATCACCAGGTTAGGAAGATGTTCAGCAACAGGGTGAAACCTCAGGATAAATCTATAGAGACTGTTACAACGCCCTTTCATAAAAAAAAAAAACTTTGGTCAGATCGCTTGGGAGTGAATATGGGGAACACTTTACAAAACAGAACTCAAACTGGATCAAACGACCGGCCAAATAATTAATAAATTATTAATAATTATATATATATATATATATATATATATATATATATATATTTTTTTTTTTAATCAATTAGTCATTTAAATCATTTTTCCAGCAAATGCTCCAAAAGCTTGATGACTCAAGGTTCACTAATGTGAGAAATCTCTTGCAACTTAAGTATTGTGTTATGATGGAGATGGGCTCTGCGCCGGACCTGTTCTTACTACTAATGTTATGCAAATGTTTAAAACATGCATTGTTAGTATGCAAATGTAGTCGGTAAAAGATATGAATAGGCAAATAGACAATAATAGATTGGAGCTGATGGTTGCTACATGATCACACCTTGTCTTTCACATAGACAGCGCAGTCAGGGGGCATTTTCTTAATATCATCATGGCAGCTGGCAGATATAAATGCGTGCATCTTGAGCATTTTATGATTAAAATGTGTTTTAAACATAGCAACAGATCCAAATCTGAAAGCAAAGTTCTTATGAGTGTGACACATGATCAGTTCTGCTTGGATGTCCAAAAAATCTGCACCACACACTAATGAGCACACACCAATATTAAGTGGTATTTGGTACAATGGACAATGCTAATAATTCAAACAACTATAGATAAACTTTCAAGGATCTTCACAACATCCCATACAACATGGGAACTGAGCCATCTAGACTACACACTGCCTGTCAATATGAGTGCTCTTCAGCTGTCCATATCCAAGTCTTATACGATGAATGCATCCAAAAGCCGGCTGAACATGCATTTAGTGGACATGTGCCTCCTCTATAAAAGTAGTTATAGTTTCAATGTGCAGTGTGATGCTCTGTATATGTACAGCAGGCCATCCTGCTCAGAAAGTAGTAAATAGCTATGGGTGTTTCCCTCTTGCAGATAGTCATTGAGATACGAAAACATGAGCAAGCAGACACCCAGATGAACAAACAAACAAAGCAGAAGTAGCCTTGACTTCTAAACTTATTTACAATGGTTAATATTATTCAACTTTAAATAAATGCATCATAGCGCACACCAATAACATATCAAACAGCAAAAATCACATCCCTGGCTGCATTAACTTAATTTCTCTCAACACAAACAGCGAGGCAGATTGGTTGTTGTACAAATGACGATGCTCGTAAGAGGCTAAAGACTGCAGTTCTGCTGACGCACACACACACACACACACACACACACACACACACACACGAGACCACTTTAGCCAGAGGAATCTGACCACTTTCTGAGGCTCCTACCAATTTGTAGGTCACAAAGCTCTCTGTGACCACTGGTGTAGAGTGTAAGTCACTACCACTTTCAGGTCAGTCTAGTATCGGGCCACACACATGCACGCAGATCATTAGTCTAATTCTGTACTTTGCCGTTTACTGATCACACTTAAACACATAGATTCCCTACATCTATACTAATTAACAGTTTTAAAACACCTGGCAAAGGCTCATTGGAAGCTTTAGGTTACAACAAATGCCTTGAATATTGATACCATTTGCCCTGTACACACTGCAGGTTTACTGGCTTGCTTATTACATGTGTAGCCTTCTATAGGAGTTTGACTACAATGGAATAGTTAAGGACTTGTCTTATGTCTGGGGATCTGTGGATCACACTACAGACCCCCCCCCCCCCCCCCCCCCCCCCCAGAGGCCTTCAATGAAATTTTTATGTGTGGTGTGTGTATGGGTGTACTTGTGTGGGTTGCAAAAGGGGCTGCGTGTGTGCACCTGGCCCACTGCATTATTAAAGCTCAGACGTTGGCTCGTAGAAAAGGAAGAGAAGAAGTAGAAGAAGAAGAAGAGGGAGCAGCTATTGGATAGTGGAGAAAAAGGGAAAGGAGAAAAATGTGTTTTGACGGGAACATAAGAGGGGGCATGCCCCATTTTTATAGAGGAGGAAACAGTAGGTGGTACAGGGGATCAGAGGAGCAGTCACGTCATGATGGAGCGGAAAAGAGGAAACAGTGGTCGTTTCCGACAGCCAGAATGTGGAATTATATTCCCAATAAATCTGAAAGATAGATCCAGCAACCCTTATTCCCTAATTTTTAAAGTCATATGACCTGGTGACAAAGTTTTACACCATATAGCTGGAAACACACTCTCCTCACTTTTCATTTATGCACTTTCCCCAAGCCTGTCTCATGATGAAACAAAAATGTCTTCCTCCATCACACCATGTGAGGTGACCTCCTGACCTCCCTCCCTGTCATTCCCTCTTACGTTCTAAGATGGGACATAAGTGAGTGCGTGCGCTTACTCCCATGGAGTGAGAAATCTCCCTAATGTACAGCACCGGCGCACCTGACATCCTGCCTGAGGCTCCCGACAAAACCCCCCCTTTAAACATGGATGAGTCTGCCCACCATATCTCCCTCTTTTCTTGTCTCTTTCTTTCTCGTCTTTCTCTCTCTCTCAACTCTGACGCAAAGCTGAGAGCAGCTGCTTCAGTCGGTCTCAATAATTCAACGCCAAAGCGAGGGGATGAGGACTTTGAGGAGCAGCAAAGGATGGGAAGTGAGCATTAGGAGGCAGATGAAGAAAGACATCAGAAGAGGGATGCATAAAGGGGAAAAAATAAAGAATATGGGTTCACAGCACAGTGAAGCGAGAGCGTAAGGTAATGGCGCCTGATGATCTAAACACAAACATAAACAGGAGTCTCACAACTCTGTCCTACTTCAGTACCCCAATCTGTTGACTGGTCCAGCCAGTCAGAGTGTGAGCATTTGCTGGTGTTCAAACCCATCCGCTGTGAGGAATAAAGCCATAAGTATTCACCTATGCAGAGGCTCTTACTTTTATTTGCCAGTAGGTTATTCAGCAGTAGTGTAATAGGAACTACCATTAACACAGCACAGGGCTCTAAAACAAGCACACCTAACAAAGTTAAATGAACGCGTGTATGGAGCTTAGCTGGCTTTGTTAACAGTGAGTAATCAGCAAAGGAAGTCCCCTGCAGATAGTGGCTTATATTTCATCGACGCGGAGATGTGTGTTGAATTAACATTTCAGACAAGTTTAAAAACTCTGAAGATGATTGAATTGTTGGTAAACGTGCGTATCTTCCCGAGCGAACAACAGGCATCGAGACAGTGGCATGCAGACAAAGGGATTGGAGGGCTACAGCTCCCCAAGCTAACGCCACATAAGCTTCTTGACAAAACCAGCCACTGTAAAAAGCCTGTATCTGGGTCTCCTGTGGCGAGCGATGGCGGCAGTTACGACCACTTTATCCCCAGCATTGGTCCGCACAACTCGGGGTGACTTAAGAAGACACGTACGGGTGACAAAAGTTATGAGGCGCAGCTCTCCTCGCACGGAGACCATAGCGTTGGCTCTCCCCTGACCGAACACACGCATGGATACAATGTAGCCAGTGCGTTCGGAGACAGTATGTACCACAGTGAAACAATTCTAGACGTTCATTCACGTTCCTGTGCTACTTTGTGACAAAGCCCCAAACAGCTGTATTCTATTTTTACCTGCTGCTTCAGCGGGGCGACACAAAAGCCAGCTAGCTACAATGCACAGCGTCACTACCAAATGTATTGTTCCTCACTCACATTGGGGCGAGGGGAGAGATGGAACCGAAGTGGGATCCCCATCAATGCCCCCACTCACAGACGTAAGCCCCGAGTGCACATTTACGCAGAAACGCGTGCAGCAACACTCCCTTCGTGTGCAAAATGGGAACTTTAGTCGCTAAAACCGCCACTCTCTGTTTTGCATTAGAAAGAAACAAGAAAGACCAGAGTGAAACTGGCTGTGTGTGGCTAGCTGCTTGGGCTAACTTAGCAGCCATGCCTGTGTAGTTGAGAGGATGGAAGAGGCTCCACGACACGCGAAGTGGCAAAACACAACGATTAAACTATCACAGCATCACTTCTGTGTCTTGCCTGAAAATAAAAAAATAATAAAATAATGAGCTTGCCGAACATGCGTGCACCCGATGAAGTGACTGAGGCTGCTTCACATCAGTTAGCAAGTTGAGCTACCTAGCACACTCTTCTAGGCTGGATCTCTGTTGTGACAGTGCAATAATTTACTTACTTTTCTCTTGCTTGGCTATCGGAGGGGACCACAGCTCCTTTACCCTTGCCGTACATCTTGGAGGCTGTTCTGATACTTTATTTTATCCCACTCGACACCTGTCAAAGAAAGCTACCAGGAAAACCTACTATCTCCATAGCTACCCAGTTAGTGTTGTCTCCCTATTTCTCCCTTGCGCTCTCTTTGCTCCGGTTTCCTTTTTTTCTACATCCCCAACATTGCCCACAAATCAGGCAGGGTTTCAGCCGGGGGGAACTTGAAACAGTCCACTGGTAGAGCTTTTTTTTTCTTTTTTTTTTTTTTTCAATCGCTGTTCCTGGATTCAGCTCACGCCCCCCCTGTTGTGAGTCGGTGGGGGCTTCTTAAAGCCACAGTACTTCAGTTTTTGTCGACTTCGCTCAAGTTCTCTTCTGGATGCCTCCAAGTTCAGGCCATTATAGCATTCATGCTCATGTACAGTACCAAACTGTCAAAACTAATTGCTATTACTATTTTGAAACTTTTATTTAACCATGATATTTCTAGCTGTATCCTAATTTTTGTCCTAATGTCACGCCAGAAGGGCCAAAATGCCCACCTGGGTTGGCCTGTGTGCCCCCCAAAGTGCCCCTGTGTCAACTATGAATATTAACCTTTACTCCACTCACAGACATAGGCTCCTGTGAATAGAAGACAATCTTTCACCCCTGACCCTCAGACAGCACACCGCTGATTGAGGTGGTTATTTTATCCGATTATATAACTGTAAAAAGGAGTCCATCAGTAATTTGATTGTTTTTTTTTTTTTTCATGAAATACTACGCCAATGGTTCCCAAACTGGAGTCCTAGCAGAGGTGCAAAGGGTCCACAACTAATTGGGGACACATTTTATTTACTTGTAAGCAAAGCTGTTTAAAGCCACCCTGCCTGTATCTAAATGAGGTCTGAAAAACATCCTACAAATTATACATAGGTCTAGTTTACCCTTCAAATTTTCTGCTAGTGTTGTGTTCAACATTTTAATCAAGACCAATATAATGCAGGATGCTAAAGCTATTGTAAATGGTTATGTAGTGTCCAGATATGCTGTTGGCTCTTAGTAGTAAGTATAAGTCTGTCATGTCACTTTAAGAGTGTGTGGAGGGCAGTTGCAGAGTTTGTGTGTGCACATGTATGTGTATATGTGTATAAGGCAGGGACAGGCAGTGTGTTCTGTTTTCGTGCTACTAGCTGTGGGAAGGGCACAGCTGACTGTCTGTGTGCCTGTGTGCTTGTGCACGCCAGTGTGTGTACGTGTAGAGACAAGTGCATGTATTTGTGTGTGTGTGTGAGAGAGAGAGAGAGAGGGAAAATACATTTCTGTATGAGTGTGGCAGGGCTTGTTTTTTTTTACATGAGAATACAAACGCCTCAAGATGAGCAGAATATAATATAAAAGAATATAGGAGTAAAAATACAGAGAAAAGGAGCATTATCTTTATAAATTTTCAAGTCATTTAATGTTCACAATATGTATGCACTGAATTGCATTTAAACTCGCAATCAGAGCAAGACAGAAACATGATTTTTCTTGTGAATTGTTTTGTTCCAGTCATAGATACTGTTTGTGGAATTACTTGTAGAATTGCATAAACATGCATACACAGAGAATAATCACCAGCAACTGGTCTGGTTGTGCGTTGGTATCTTTAATCTTAATCTTTTAATTTTGCATGTGTTTCCGACCACATCCACACTAATCTGGCTAAATTTGAAAACAGTGTTTACATGTGAAAACAACTTGTGTCCACACAAGCATTTTCAGGTTGTTTAAGTAGCCTAATGATCTCCATCCAAAACAATTAAAATTGTTACATAGTACATTAGTATAAAATATGAAGAGTATAAAATGGTGATTGAATGCAGCTCATAAAATCTACCTCTTAACCAGTAATTTTCTGCGCCTCTGTGCTATCAATTAAATTACTATTTTATGATTGCAAAGTCATCTGACAAAATATGTACATTCAAAATGAGTAATCACAAAGGATTGGAACAAGCGTATGCCATTATTTTCCAAACGTTCTGTTTTCTCCATCCACTCTAAAATGTGGGGCTAGCATTTTCAGATTTATCCACTCCGGAGACCACTTTCAAACAAGCTACATTTATAGGTGTGAAAATGCTGGCATGGTGTGGACAGAGGGCCAAAACACTGAGATCAGTGCAGATGCATTTTCAAATTTAGCCAGCTTATTGTATAGGTACTCTCAGAGAGAAAGAGAATGAGGTAAAGACAGAAAGTGAAGGTGTAGGTATCTTTTAAGCTCTAGACCACAAACTCTATCACTGTCTCATCATAGCACCAGTATTGATCCAAGAACCCAATGATCCCCGGGAACACTGGCTCTTCCTCTTTTGCACAGAATAAACACAAGCAGCATCACTGTGTGCTTTCTCTTTCTCCCTGTTTCCTCTATTTGATCAAATGCAGATGAGCAGATAAGGGCGTTAGCGTTTTGTCCACATGCTTCATTCCTGTCCATCCATCCTTCCGTTATCTAACCACGCCACCTTCAAACAGTGTAGCTGGCAGTCGTACGTAATTACTGTTTTTGTATGATAACTTAGCTCTTTGTACCATGCAGATAACTAAATGCCAAAAATTCCAACAAAGAACTGAAATATTGCAAAAGGTTTTTACACTTGGCTGAGGTGGAAAGGTTAGTGTATTGATAAAAGCAAAATGTGACAACATGCAGTGGAAACAGACTTAATAAATCTTTACATACATGAAGCATGTGACTTTAATGTCCACTGAAGCTTCCTTTCCATTAACGAGACTAAAAATAGTGGCAGACCAGCCTGGTATCACCAAATGTAGTATGAATAACACACCGATGTCTTAAGTAATTTTGCATGTTATTACAGTGCCTTTTTTGTTTTTCGCGTGTCATTTCACACTATTTAGTCAACTGACTTTTATCGTGCAGAGACGGTGTGTCATTTGACATAGTATAATGACCATCAAAGTCTCCGGTGGAAGTTTATTAAAGTAACTTAGTTTGCGTCACATGACTTCCATAACGTACATAACGTACCAAAACCCTGTAGTTTTGTTACATTAACCAAACCAAACTAAAAATGCGTCAAAATGACATGTGAAATGTCTTGAAAAGTGGCGTGGTATTTTAAGCCATTCCATGATATCAAGTTGAGCAGACAGGAACATCAGATCTGTGTGGGGTGATGAGGAAAGTGTAACCTTCCTCATACATGAAACAAATATAAATTCCATATCCCCATTATGAGTTCTACATCATTTTCCATCGTTTGAAGTCTGACTGGCACTCTTTTAATAACATCATCTCGTTGGGCCGTCTTCTTCTGCAATGGTTTAATGACACCCAAATGAGCAACCAACTGCACCAGCTGTTTATCTGGAAATTCAGTGAAAATTTGCGTTACATTTGGATGGAAACCGGGTTATAGTTTCAGGGTTTTTTCCATAATAGTGAAATCACACGGAAGTAATTAAGAACCAGCCTGATTTTGTGTCAATAATGTATTAGAGGTATATTAACTGACCCTGGATCTGCCCTAAATAATCCAATCACATTTCTGCTGAGATTCTATGACATCTTGTGATTGACTATATTTCATAACTTCATTTGGTATGGTTTAAATGTCACACAGGTTTGTCAGACATGGCACAAAAATGCCATACCTGTAACCACTTTGCTTACATCATCTTGAACCACAGCACAGCGCTGAATTTAAATGTACAATTCTTTGCCCAGAAACAAGACAACTCTGGAGTTTTATTTGGTTTATTATTTGGTTTTCGGCACCGGCAACGCTGTCCTCCAAACTTCCATTATGACCCCCCTCTCCATCCCTCTCTTGCTTCTCCCTCTGGTATCTCTCTCCATCTCGCCTCATCACTCTGTTCTTCCTTCTCTTCCACATCGTTGTCCTTTCCTCTGACCCATTTTCCTGCCTCCTCGCCACTATCTCCCTCTGTTCTTCATTGTGCACCCACATCCTTTCTCTCTCTCTTTCTCTCTCTCTGTCCCTTCCTCTTCCTCCCTGTTTCCATTCACCCTCTTCTTGTCTCCTACTTATATTCATGCTTCTCCACTTTCATACTCCGCCTTCTGCTTCTTGATGACTCCTCACCTCTATCCTCCATTTCTTCCTCTACCCTTTCTTCCGAATGGATCTCTATGCATTCGTACATATAGTAATATAATTTATTATTATTGAATATACTTATTTTTATGTTCTCATCTCTCAGCCCTTCTCTCCATCTTTATCTTCTGCCTTCTCATTCTTCATCACTCCAACTATTCTCTCTTCTCTCTCCTCCTCTACCTCCTTCCTTTTTCCTCTCCCTTGAGCCCATCTCCCTCGTCTTGCTACCTTGCCCCCCCCATCTTTCCACCATGAGTCATTTTGTGCACTCTGTGCTCCCCTCACTATGCCACAGAGCCACTCAGGACAGACATTCATCAGCGGCTGAGATGATAGATGCTGCTTACCACAGCTCCAGTAGCCAGTTACCCCCGGGTGATGCCTTATGCATTCAGATATCACCTTGCTAGCTGTAGTCTACCACCTAGACCAGGATCCAAAGCACACACAAAGGGAATCAAGTTTACACTCACCTACTGTGCTGCCTGGTGTCTAAGACTATATCTGTATGGAAATAGCAAGATAGGTGTATGTACAATGCATGTATAAGTGTATTTGCATGCAATAGTGTGTATGTACGAGTATGTGTGTGTGTGTGCTGTAGATTGTTAGGTATGCAAATTCCAGGGGAGTTAGGTTAATTGGGTCTGAAAAAGAGGTGGGTGTGTCTCCTGCCTCAATGACAGGCTTATTTACATAGCAAATCTGTAATTACCCTAACGAAGCCCCTATCCTATCAGGGAGAGTACACACACACACACACACACACACACACACACACATAAATACACAAAGACACACATGAGCAATCCCCAAACAGGTTTGAGCTCAATCATGCCAAACCTGTATTTTTCATCACTCCAGATCCCTCTCAGAAGCATTCCATTCACATGTTCATTTCTAATTGAATGGCATCCTTTGCAGTGCCAATCAGTCAGTTTGTTGGAATTTCTCTATCAGAGCTCATTGGCTTCTAAGAGAGATATGGGACCCGTTCCAGCACTTAGCAATCACTTCCTTCCTTCTGCCTCTCCGTATTCTTTTGTAAAAACCGTCTTTCCCTTTGTGAGTGAGGGGTGATGGAATAAAAAAGATTTGCTTTGTGTCATATCAATGTAAATCAAAATTCCAAACCATTGTTAAATGAGAAGATGTAAGAACAGTGTTGACATTTGGGGACATCATTATCCATCAAACCAGCTAAAAGTAAATTAAAACGAATGATCTCCATGTGGCAAGGCATGTTTGCTAACAGAAAAATTCACCCACAAACATTTGACAGTTTTCTGTTGTCAGTGTGTTATTTTTAAATGAAGGGTCAATGGATGGGGTAATTCTGTGGTTCCCACCCTGGAGGTCAGGACACCATAAAGGGGTCGCAAGATAAATCTGAGAGAAGATGATTTCCAGGACAGGAACATGACCATATTTATGCTACATAACTTTATGTAAATTTTCTCTCTCATCTGTCCTGACATCTGCAGGCCTCTAAAATAATTCAAGACTTAAAGGATATTGTTAGTATTTTTTAAACCTTGGCCCAGTTTTCAACATGACACAAAAAGGTTTGAAATCCATGCATTAGAATTACATCCACAAAAAGTTCTTATTTAAAGTATACATGGTGTCTAACATCATCATGGAAAGGATCCCTAATAGTGTCTCCCTGTGACACCCTTTGTTTTTAACAAGAAACAGAAGTCTCGCTCAAGGACAGTTCTTGCTCTGAAATCTTGTGAGAGTCGAGTTGTTGCAGGAAGATGACGGTGGAAACGTGAGTCAGAGTTGGAGAGAGGAGTTTGTTGTGTTGGAGTAACGTTAGGCTGCTAGCAGTTCCCCTATGTACACAAAATCCAGTCCCTTGTTTTAACCAGAAATAAACTTGCCTCTCGAGATTTCAGAGCGCAAATTGTTCGTCAGCGAGACTTTTGTTTCTTGTTAAAAACAAAGGGTGTCACCGGGAGTCACTCATGCAGATCCTTTCCATGATCAAGTCAGACACCTCGTATAACAGTCTGATCCTGTCAGTATCAAAAAGACACAAATTTGACAGGCGTAATTGCCCCAAATGAATACGTAGATACATGCAACTGTGATGAGCTAAAAAGATTGGTAACCTCTGTCATTTAGTAATTTCACAGAATTCCTTTTGCCAACCTGTAGATAATGTGTTCCAACTTGCTGAATTCAGTGCATGTAAACAGAGCACAAGTCATAAATAAGAGCAAGAAAGCAAGTTTTTCCAGTCAAGGTGTGTCCCTTGCTAAAAACTCAACATTTGTTGGTGGCATCATATAATGATGTTCCACTGAGGCCAATGTTACTGGAGAAAATAGTATCTCTACTCCAGGACTTCTTCCTGTGTGAATGTTGATCATTGACAGAAGCTGTTGCTTTTTGATTATGAAACATTAATGCCAAAATCTGTTTACCATTAACAGTTCAGGTAGTTAAAGGTTCACGCAAGTAACAAAGAAATATGTTGTCACTTTCTTCTATTGCCATCTAGCCATGCAGACATTTAAAAATGCATTTGCTGAGGTTTTGAGATATCCATCTTTAAAGGTGTGTCTGAACACGAGTGAATTTCCAGGTGGCACAACTGCAAAGCAAACGGTCAGAGCAAAGACATGAGTGGACACGAATAAACACAAATTCACCCTGGATGATGTAAATTGATTAGTCTGTGACTATGAGAGACATTTGCGCTAATTCCAAAGCTGTATCTGCACCCCAAGAACGTAGAGAGAAGTGAAATGTGACAACACAAAGATCCTGAGTTCCTGGTAAGTCCGAGCTGCCACACAAACTCACGCAGCCATGCTGTCAGGTAACTAGGTAAAGATAATGTCTGTACATGTTTTTACATTCGGTGTTTTTGGCAAATAAACACAGATTGCAACCAGTCTAGAAGTCCAACTTGTGTGAATCAAACAAGGCAAAAGTTTGCTACACATTCAGTCTGAACACACCTTAGGACTTCTGCCACCACCCTAATAAATAGGCGACAGTAATGGAAGTAAAGACAATTCCACTGGTAGTGCTGATTGCATGTGAGACCTGTCCCCAGTTTACTGGATCTACCTTCTGTCAAAGAAATAATCTCTATGAAAACTATTAACATCCAGGTCTAATTATAATAGAGAAACTAAATTTTTAAGTGCTTTGAGCAGCAGCTACACTATGATGGAACGCTTGGCTGCAGATATCTCAAAACTCCGACTCATAGCTATCTGGATGGCTCAACACCACAAGCTGTAAGTGAAGAAACAAGTAAATGACCCTTTAAGTATCTTTCTGCATCCGAGGTCCACAGTGTGTGCTGTGCCCAGTTGTCATGTGATACCCAGCCAACCGTCCTTCATCACCAATTGTTCTTTCTGAGTGTGTGTTTGAGCCTTTTAGTGTGGATTTTTCCTTTAAACAATATGTACCAAGCCCAGCACCTTTACCCAGGCAGCTCCCAGTACTCCCATCGCCTCCCTCAGTCTCAGCCCTTCCCTCTCTTCCCTCTCTCTGCACTTCCTATTCCAACAGGAATTTAATCTTTCAAGCCATCGTTGTTTTTCTTCTCCCCTATTTTTACTGCTGCTGCTGCTGCTGCTTGGAAGACCACAGACTGCCTCTGTATGCTGATGCCCCCCCACCACCACCACCACTACCCCACCCCCTCCTTCCTCAAGACTCTCTCTCTCTTTCTGTATCTCTATTTGTCTAACTCTCTCATGCTCACTGTCTCTCTCTGCCTGTCTCTCTTCCTCTGCGCTCTTTCCTCCTCCCCCCGCTCCTCCTCCTCCTTCTCCTCTTCACTTGTTCTCTTCTCTACTTCTTCACTCCTTCTCACCCCCCTCCCCTTTTTTTCTTCCTCCTGCCTTCCTCCTGTCGGTCTATCTGCTGTTTCGTAGCACTGCTGTACGTGCCACAGATTCAGATGGCAGTCAAATGGTAGATGGAGACAAATACAGAGACACATGCATGCAATTATATGCTCACACACACACGCAACTGCACGCATGGACAGAGAACTGACACACACATTTATTCAAAGGTCCACACACCTGCACATAAACACGTGCACATTCATTCATTTATTTATTTATTTTACAAATACACATTGGTGTGTCATATTCATTCAAGTATTTCAGTCACCTCCCTCAGTCAGTTTTATAGGGAGGATATTACTCTTGCTGCACAAAGCTATCAAAAAACAGAATGCTGGAAATATTAATGAGAATGGAGACTTTTCTGAGCGATTAAAAATGAAGAAAGAGGAGGTTGTGGAAGAAGTTGAGATATGGTGCAGTGAAGAGAAACCAGTATGAAAAGTAGACTTTTCAGGTGTCAGTGTGCATGTTGTCGTAAAAGTATAGGATACTATTTGCGTGCTGAAGGTTTTAATGTTTGTGTGAGAGGGAGACAGCGACACCAAGAGAAGGACGGGGGGGAAGGGGTGGGGGTGGGGGTGGCGGAGAGGGAAAAGCAGAGAGGAAAGAGGTCATTCTAAGCTTATGAAACATTTTCTAACCTAACCCGGCCTATTTCTGACAGGGCAGGACTGTGGACTTACAGTCAGACACACAAGTTCCCGGAGTTGACAGCGACGTGCCTTTAGGGACTGACACAGATAAACATGCACGCAGAGAAAGATTCTCACAAACACACACACACACACACACACACACACACACACACTGTAAGCATTTAACAGTAACATAGTAACATGTACAGTAAGTCAATGACCTTTCACCTCATTCAGCTGTAGGGGCCCTTTTGGAACTGACAACTAATTTGAGTTGATGTTAATGCCCATTTAGGCCTACCTCAGTTTATTTTCTGTGTGTGAAGTATGGCCCTAGAGCCTGGAGGCAATTAGCTTAGCTTAACATGTAGATTGGAAGCAGGAAAACAGCTAGCCTAGCTTGGCTACCAGCACTTCATAAGATCACAAAATAAAGTGCAAACAAGTGCAAAACAATAATTTCAGATTTTACAGGAAGTTGCTAAGGTGCTAAAACTATTTCCCAACTTTCATCTGAAAGTCACTGCTCGTGGCTGTTGTTCACCAAGAAAAAGTTACAGCACATGACCCTCCACCCACCCAGAGCCAACAATTGTTGTTTTTACATTTATCTACAGATTAAAGAAATTAGATACACAGTGTTAATAAGTGCGCTATTGGTAGGTGGGTTTTAAAATTAGAACAGAATCAGGCTAGCAAGTGTCTCCCTGGTTTTTTTTAACCTACTTGAATTGTCCTCTGAATTACACATATGATGTTTGTCTATTTAAAAGATTTTGTAAGTCAAGACAGTTGCAGTTTGTCATAAAACAGTAAAATAGCATTTAGTTCTGTATGAAACTGCTCAATGACCTACAGTCCTCGTCAATATACATCACAAACATGTTAACGCTGTAATGCTAGCTAATATTCATAGCTTGGTAGCTAGCTATGTTCCACTCACAAATGTGTCTCACCTGATGTGTTTAATTCAACGATTCCTGGTCCTTTCATCACATTATCTACACATGTAAGTAACACTAGCTTCAGGCCCCATCCACACTACTCCGTTTTAGTTTACAAATAAAACGAATACCATCTCTGTCCAAACCAACGTTTTAGCTGCGTATCTGAGTTGATCTCAGACTGAAACCACAAATCTGTTGGACGTTCAGATACACTGGGCATGCACGTGCCGGTGTAAACTTGAAGAGGATGGTCTATTCCGTAGTTACAGAAGATTTGGCGAAAGAATAAAGAAATGCAGACGAAGAATTAGACCAGATTTTTTTTGCATGCACCAATAACGAGGTGGGACTGATAATGAATGTAACACGGGAGAGTGAAGACGGAAAACAGACTGGGAGTAAACAGCGACATGCATTAGCCTACAAGTGTAGGCAGCTGGGCCTAAGTGTTATTTGCACGGTACAGAATATTTAAATAAAAATACCAACTCAAAAACTCAGTCAGTAGCATCGTGTTTCTGCTTAGCATGACTTATAAGACCCAATCAGAGAGCCGAGAGTGAGCGTCTGCATCACTGTTTCTAAAGTCCTCCGTTTTTGGCCGTCTTCACTAAAACGAGTTTCGAAACGCAAAACGGGGTCGGCAGCGTTTTCAAACTTCTCCGTTTTAGTTCTTCATTTTTGCCGTTTTAGTCTGGTCCGGGACGGGGGGGACGTAGCAAAAGGTCTCCGTTTTAATTTGAAAAAGCATTAGTGTGGATGGGGCCTCAGTTATGACATCACATACACGACTTTTGGGTTTGTGTCTAATTACGTATTTTTAGTATATACAGTCTTATACGAAAAAAGATTTACGACAAACTACGAATTTCTTGACTTGCAAAATTATATTTTACATCGATAAACATCATATGTGTAGCTCAGCTCAGGACATAACAGGATAAAAAAATTAGTTGTCACCACTGACAACCGTACATATTTTTTATGAAATAAGGTCCCATGGTGGTCTACAGGAAGTGGAGGGACTTAGGCTGTCCAAACTATGTTTCCTTTCTGCCATTCTCTCACAAGTTTGATGTGGAAGTGTGGAAGTGTGGAAGGGTGCAATTGTGCGTTGCTGCCTGATCGGTTTTCATGTCACATAGGTTTCCACAGTCATGTGACACAGGGCAGCTAAAATATGTCAGGGTTGTTTATTGGCACAAACATTATACAAAAGTAGTGAAAAATTCGTTGTATTTATACAATTTTATTATCCATTTGTTTAAAGGAAATGAGTAATTTGTGAGTACTGGAGGATTGATCCCGCAATATTGATCCCGCAATATTGATCTGCCCATTCCTAGTATCGAGATAGCTTTAAATGTAGCTACTCTTATCTTTTAAGCACTTTGTAACATTGTTTTGAAAAGTTCTCCATAAATAAAGATTATTATTTTTATCATCTTTTTCATTTTGAACATTTCCGATGAAAATTTAGCTGAAAACCAAGCCAGCATTTTCTTAGTACCCAATGTTAGTAGGAAACCAATGAATCAGTCAACAGGTATAAAATAATGTATTCAATAGTTAAAATACAACATATAGGATTTTTTCACCTATACACGAGGGCAACACTTCATTCATTACACCACAAAAGCATATGTCATACATTTGCTATGGATTTAGTAAAGTGGCGATTTTCTTTTTTCTTTTGTGTGAGGATTTCACAGCATGAAGTGCTCACAGTCTTTTATTTACATTTGACCTGAAAGCTTGCGACAGAAACATATGTTGACTTGGATGTCAAATTGGATCCAGATTGTGAGTCCTCTTGAAAACGTTTGAACAGTTACAAGACCTTCTTTTTTATTTTTTTATCAGAGACACAAACATGAGTGTGCGGTGGTATAATTGGCTGCACAGACAGTCTACAGATGTTATTTTCTTTCAACTAGTAGAGTAATTTCAGATGCTGTATTTCTGTCACCTTCTGAGATTGAGAACGATGTGTTCTGCACGCTTTTCTCAAGTGGCCATGGCAATGTTGCTGTTCACAGTCCTGTAGGAATTCTTAGTATATTGACAACTGCTACTGTAAAAGTGTGTTGATGAATTTTTAGCTCTTTTGTTCATGTTTTGTCTTGCCATTGCTTAAGAATTTGTATTCACCTGATAAACAAAAACGAAGTTGGGAATTGGAAAGAGCTGTTGGTTATGGAAGTATTTCTCTCCTTTCCAACTTCCAATTTAAAAGTTTTCTTTTAATGACATCCTCAATGCTTGAAAACCAGATAATCTACAGTAGGTTTATGTATTGGGCATCAGTTCTAATGGTCTTAATTTTGTTTTTAAGAAATCATGTTTATTCCACCAGTTTGGTATGGCTCTAAATACTATGATACCCATGAGCCTCAGGTGCTGTTCCTATGAGAATAAGCAAATCAGAGTTCCAAATGCATCATTGTTGGAAATTGAGAACAAACACCACACCTAGTTGCAGAATGTATTCAGATGGATCCAGAATGTGAAAGTGAACCAATTTAAACTGCTGAAAATTTTAACAGTTTTCTACAAAGTGTAATCTTTAAGTTCTGCTCAGTGTTAGTGCCCACAAAATAGCATTTTAAGCTTGGTGTTTGGATGATTTTAAAGGTAAGTTGACTTCTCTCCATTTGTTTTAATTCACATTGGGTTGTACCTGTCATAAAAAAACTATATTTTCTAAGACAGTTACTCATCGGTTGTACTGATGCTTCAACTTGGAGAGTTTTATGCCCATTCAAGCCTTGGAAGTGCTCCAACAGACAATGTACGCAGAAAATGAACAGGACACTTCAAATAACTATACTCCCACTTTGCAATCTATAAACTTAAAGCTGCATAAATTAAGGCTGGGGTAGGCAGTGTATTTCAGAAGCATTTTTGTTATATTTATTAAAATTGTCTTTACATCCCGACAGCAATCAATAAATGAAATCTCTGACACAAAATGAAAACAAGCCAGTTCCCCTTCGAGGGAACTCGAACTGCGTCAGTGACGACACTATGGGAACGCCTCTGGGCGTGGCAGGGCTAAACTATGAATGAAACTACTCCAATCCTATTGGTGTTACTAGAACGGTAGTGTGTGACGGCGTAACCGGAGGGGTATATAAGCACACTGGCACATAGGACACATTAGCTTCTTTCTATTCAGCAGGCACTCTGGCTATGTTTGGAAGCTCCATCATCCTACCTGAAGTCATGTTGAAGCGATTCCGACAGTGTGTCTTTCCATTTGAGCGTTTCATCACGGAAGGTGATACCCATGGGATGTGCGTCTCATGCCTGGGGATGTCGCACACCCAGGCAGCTCTCGAGGGGGCTGCCTGCGACCATTGCGAGGCCGTGCCCCTGAGGATGCTGAGGTCTCGAGCGGCTCTTTTTCTAGAGGATGGTCGGATGCGCTCCCCCCGTGGCACAGGCCCCGCGGTCACTGAGGCGTCGCAGCGGCTCCGATCCTGGAGATCGGATCGCAATGCGAGATTGCCGAGGGTGCAGGAACGGCTGAGGCCTTTTTCCGGTCCTCGTCCGTGGAATCATCCTCCCCTCGTCCCCGATCGGGAGCCCGTTTCTTGGTTTCTCCCAGTCGAGGGGTGAGTCCGGAGAGGCTTGCACGATCTGGCTCTGAGGAGCTAGATGTGCTTCAGTGTCAGTCTACTACTAGTAGCCCCGTTTTGGTGGTGTGGTTCTCGGATTTAATATCGCTCCTCGAGGGCCCGCCCTGGCAGGCCCCTCTGAGGAGAGACCTGCTGTCCCAGGCGGAGGGCCGGATCTTTCACCCGCACCCCACCCTGTGGCAGCTAAGGGTCTGGCCCCTGAGGGGGCGCAGTTCCTAGAGGCGGGCCTGACGACAGGAGCAGTCGGGACGCTGCTCAGCTCCAGAGCCCCATCCAAGAGAAGGATGTACGGCCTAAAGTGGAATGTGTTCACCACCTGGTGTAGAGAACGGGCGGTGGACCCAGTTACCTGCTCGGTAATTGTGATACTGGAGTTCCTCCAGCACCATTTCTCCGCTGGCCTCTCCCCGTCCACGCTCAAAGTGTGTGTGGCTGCCATTGCAGCATTCCACGCCCCTCTGAGTGATGGGCCCTTGGGGAGGCTTCCACTGGTCGTGCGCTTGTTCCAGGGTTCCCACTTGGGACCTGGCAGTGGTTTTCGAAGCGCTGGCTGAGGCCCCCTTTGAACCCCTGGAGTCGGCTGAGGCCAAGCACCTGACCCTTAAGATGACCTTTTTCCTTGCTATCACCGCTCTGAGGAGGGTGGGGGATCTCCAGGCACTTTTGATTTCTCCCCGATGCCTGGAGTTTGCCCTGGGGAGGGTCAGGGCCATCCTGCACCCTTGTCCAGGTTATGTCCCTAAGGTTCCGGCCAGACTGGCAGGGTCCATGGTGCTGCAGGCGTTTCATCCCCCACCTCATGTGATGGCGGAGGACGGGAGACTTCATCTGTTCTGCCCTGTCAGAGCACTGAGTATTTACACTCTGAGGTCTTCCCGGTGGAGGAAAGCAGACCAGTTGCTGGTGTGTTTTGGGTCCCCCAAGGCTGGGCTCCCTGCTTCTAAACACACCATCAGCAACTGGATCGTTCAGACTATTTCCCTGGCCTATCAGGTGCGCGGTTTGCCTTCACCTAGGGCCCTCATCGCAGGCGCGTCACTCTAGGATTTGTGTGACGCGGCTGGCTGGGCCACCCCTCACACTTTTATCCGGTTTTACAGTCTTGACCTTCCTTCTGCACCCGGCACCCGTGCTCTCTCCTCCTAGTCGTGCCGACAGGTTCTGCACGCTGGGGGGCAGGCGGGGTTTCGGCGCGGCCTAAGTGGATATCTCGTTCCCATAGTGTCGTCACCGACGCAGTTCGAGTTCCCAAGAAGCGGAACGTCTCGGGTTACGTATGTAACCCTTGTTCCCCGAGAAGGGGAGCGAGACACTGCGTTGGTCCGCCACACCTCACCCCGCCTGGAGTGCCTTGCTTCATAGAAAAGGGCTAATGTGTCCTGTGTGCTGGCGTGCTTATATACCCCTCCGGTTACGCCATCACACGCTACCGTTCTAGCAACACCAATAGGATTGGAGTAGTTTCATTCATAGTTCAGCCCTGCCACACCCAGTGGCGTTCCCATAGTGTCGTCACTGACGCAGTGTCTCGTTCCCCTTCTCGGGGAACAAGGGTTACATACGTAACCCGAGACGTATCTGTAGCTGTTGCAGGACTGTAATATGCATGGCCAATCATTTAATTTGGCCCGAATGAAATGGCCTACCTGCCTGTCTACCTACCTACCTACTTTGGAGGTAGGCCTGAAGGGTGGGATTTGTTTAGGTTGGATACTTTCAAAATCCGACATTGCTCACCCCAGCTGAAATACTTTCATTTACCAATGGCTGACATGACTATGTGTAATGCGAAATGAGTCAGTTTTAGTGACAAACCCATAGAGAATTATCACCCAACACTTCAGTTCACCTTCACCTCATTGTTTTGATGTTACAGTTCGAGTTCACTCTCACAGCTCTCATCAGTGTTTATTTTAAAACAGCAGCAGGCAGCTGTTTTCAGGCCAACCCACTGTACACTCCATTCCCATCACCAAACTTATAACTTGCAGGTGAACATAGTGGAGAATTTAGCAAAGAGCCAGTTGGTGGAGACCAAAAACACAGCTACAAGGAGAGTGAATTTTTGAGTTACATTAGTGTACATAGGCAACTATTTGCTAACATGCAGCCTACAGCTATTTCAACGTTATCAGGCGACATCAAAGTCTGTTTACAGGTCTTGGGGAGTGCAGAGGTGGAAAGTAACAAATTTTTAAAGTCGTTTTTATAATCTGTAATTTTACTTTTACTTAAGTATGTTTTTATTTCGCCACATTTTAAATCACAGCCCTTACTAAGTAAAAAAAAAATTACATTTGTGGGTGGCTCAAAGACAGGACTGACTGACTCAGGTTACTGTGGAGAGTCCCCAGCTGCAGAAGCACCAGGACCGACAGTGGCGCTGAATCCTGCAGCTGGCGCTGCGCAAATCGCTTCCTATCTCCTAGGGCGCAAAATGTCAGGGGGCTGCTACATACTGCGCCGCAAGAGGTTTTCGACTCGCGAAGGTGCGATTTAACGCCGCCCAGCTGATGCAACACCAGTGATCTTAATCATATGCACCTCGCGCTGTGAGTCCAGACAGTAAGTACCTGGTAGGCTACAGTTTTGCAATATAAACATCTTAAAACTGAAGGGCATCCTTGCTGTTTTGGACTGTGAGCTGCACTTTATCGGAGCTGAAGTTAATGTGTGGATTTGTGGTAAAATAGGCCTATCTGCCTGATCAGTAGTGTTTTTGGTTGGTTTCTGTTTCACATGCAGCATGCCCCAAACTGTGTTGGCCTAACGGTCTAAAGGGGATAGGCAAGGGATAGGCAAGGGATAGGCAGTGGATCAATAACGTAATGCACTGCAGAGTAGAAGCCAGCTAGAATTAAAAATATTATGAACTGTCAATAAATAATGACGTTACTATCGTAATATTGTTTTTTTTTTTTCTGGACATGTCAGAGAACACTATGGGAAATAAACTGAATGTGCAGAAAGTTTTGAACATGAGCAGAAAACCTGCTGAAATACAAGAGCTCTTACAGTCCAGGAGTTTATAACTGAATTAAAATGAATTAATTTATCATTGAGGTGAAAAGGCAAGCATTTGTACTGACTCAGCAGGGATTTTATTCAATTAGAAAAGTTGATCTACAGGACGCTGTGGACTGTCCACAGGTCCACAGGTAGTTAGTTAAAAGAAGTTTTCATAGTTTAGTAAGAGGCTTTTCTCAAATCAGCCAAAAAGACATCGCTAATGTTAACTGGCACTAGCAACCTGCTGGTAAGTAGTTAATTATGCTTAGGCCTATGTTAATAAAAAAATTATTATGCTTACGCCTTTGAAGTCACATTAAAATTACCACCTGTTTGAATGTAGCCTAAATAGGGATATGACTTTATATACAGTCCAGTGTTTCCCATTTTTCCAGTCCAGTGCAGCCTGCCATAGTCTAAATTGTTCCACCACAGTTTCATAATGAAGCAAAAACATTCACAAAACTTCTCATACTAATATAAAAAGTGCTCTAATATTATTTTGTGCTATTGCTTTAGCAAAGGATCTGTCAAATGAACTAATATCTGGCTTCGTGCCCTCTTCAAATCGCAAAAGACTGTGATTTAATAAACTAAGATATTAAATCAGTATAAAGTTATATTAAGAGGTTAAAAAAGTAACTAAGCAACTTTTACTCTGTGTAAATTTTAAGTGAGCTACTTTTTACTTTTACTTGAGTAGATTTTTATAACAGTAACTTTACTTGTAGTTTAGTAAAAATTCATCAGTGTAACAGTACTTTTACTTAAGCACAATATTTTAGTATTCTTTCCACCTCTGGGGGAGTGCTACATATGAAAAAAGTTGTACAAAGCCTTTTGTAGCTCCAGAGGGAGCTGGGTTAAATCTAATAAATTGTAATCAGTGTCAGTGTTCATTGAAAATGAAAATAATCTGGAGGTGCAGAGTTAGAAAGAAGAGAGCTTACCAGGCCTCTTTAGCCCGCTCCTCATTTATGCTTGAAGTTAACGGCTCAGGGCTACATTAGCTAGCATAACATGCTGATCACACACAATCTCTGACTGTCAGTGGTCAAGCTGCATTGAGGGTAGTGTAGACGCTAGGTTTTGATAAGATAGATGAATGTGTGTAAAAAATCAGTGTGCAATGATAAATCGGCTGAGTAGGCCTACTCTTATGAATTGTTAAATATAAAGCCATGGTAACACAACTAGATTATGAATCAAAAAAGTTAAATGAAGAATACTTGTTTCTCAAATAGAGCACTTGCCAAACTGACAATGTACATATAATGAAATGTTTAAAGCCAACCAAGAAAAAAGGAAAGTGTTTGAGACAGTTTGCCCAAAGCTGTGTTTGCAGTCCAAAGTTCAAACCTGCTTGGTTATTACTTAGAAAAAAATTCTATTCACACTGTTTTGAACATTGATTTTATTTGGAGCAATGTTTTCTTGCTTGAGAAAGTGTGTATTGAACAAACCGCTGATCGTTCACAGTGTATTCAGATCCCCATCAGTTATCACACAAGGGCAACACTGATTTGTCCAGGGGTCAACATGAAACATTCACAACATTAAAATGAACAGAAATGACAAAGGATCGCGCTGTGGCGGTTGCAAACATGCAGAGCAGGTCTGTGTGCTCCACTGTGTTATTGTCCTGGATGAAGAGGTTTGTCTGAAGGTTTGGATACATGTGTTGTTGACTGTTTCACCCCTCGGCTAAAACTACAGGGCCTCCTCTCCCCCTGCGCAGGGCCCCTTAACCTCTCTTTCTCTTATTCTCAGCCATTCACTCTATCCTCACTGTCGATCTTCTGCCTTCTTTCCCTCTCTACTCGCTCTCCTTCTCTTTCCCTACTTGTGCACACACACACTCTTTCCATCCTTTTGCCTGTGCTCACTACCCATATCACCCCCCCCCCCCCCCCCCCCCCCCCCCCCCCCCCCCCCCCCCACAGCGCCTTCCACCTCCCTACCAAACCCCCATCCTTCTGAAACAGAGTGTGTGTTCTGCCACGCACACACATACACACATAGAAAGTGGTGCTTTATCTCCCCCAGGAGTTGTTCTTAACTCGCTGACTGAGGCACGCTCTGGGTGTGTGTATGTGTGTGTGTGTGTGCCTGTGTGTGCGTGTGTGCACATGCGTGTTAATGCGGACCGTGCATGGGGGGTGGGGGTTAGCATGTTTTTGTGTGTCTGTGCTGCTGACTCCACACATGATCCCCATTAGAGGCTGGCGGGAGTAGACACACACACACACACATTTGTACACACTGCACGCGCACTTTTATCCACACCCACACACAAATTCATGCTCGCACACGTATGTACATACACACAGACACACTCTCATAGATATGCACATATGTAAGCACACATGTACATGCAGGTACACGCACACAAACACGCACAGTGGGGTTCTTTGGGGCCTTTGGGGCCTGATCCCATTTCACCCATGAGGCTTTTCCACCAACAAGGGACCAGTGTTAAAGCTGGTTTCTAAACAAAATTTTGAGCATTTTCATTCCAAAACACCGGTTCTCAGACATTAAAATTTAACCTGTTCCGGCCACTTAAACCTGGTTTTCTAGAGCCACAGCAACCCTGAGGATCGGGGGTAGGGTGATGTCATCACCATGTAAAACCTAACATCATTCCTAGGCAACCACAAGTGTCCTAGGAAACCAGATGTGTCGTGAGCCAGGAGGAGAGTTTTGAGGCTCAGTTTGGTAATGATAGAATTAAGAGTAAAGGATTCATTCATCCTTCACCTCAAGAAGCTGATGCTTAACTTGCAACACAATGGCTCACAAAGGCTGAAAAGTTTGCAAAGACAAGCTTCGTGTGCCATGTAAAAATGTGGACGGAGATCCAGCTCCTCCAGAACAATGATAAATCATTCAGAAAAGACTACAAAAAAGTCAACAAGTGGTCGCAAAAATATCAATGGAGGGAATTTCTATTTGCCAGAATAGACAAGCAGATAAAGTGAGTGAGGAACTGATTGTATTGACTGCCATGTTTAAGACAATGTTAACACCAACTACCTGAGATGAATGTTCTTTAAGCTACAACATAACGACAGTGTAATGTGGTTTCTTTTTCCCGGACCGGAGAAATCATAGGGGTCCAACAAGTCTTTGCCCTTGATTGCACTTGAATGGTTGATGTGTGACAATAGCTGAAAGAGAAATGAATGGCCATGTTTGAGATGAGGGTCAGGGTCAGGTTTAGGGTCTGTCCAATCAGGTTCGTTGTGGGCATCACAATGTAATGATTGCTGTGGGGAAAAAAGATGATTTACAAGAGTGCAGATTTCTGCAATTACAATCGTATTTTGTACATAGGCAATGTGGCTCTTCGGCTTTTATCTTGCTTTCTGTCTGGGCATATGTGTTATTTGTTGCTGATTGTTGCTCGGTTTACCTGTCTCCTGCATATGTTTGTAAAGCACTTTAGTCAGCCCATGTTGTTTTAAATGTGCCATAGAAATAAATTTTACTTGACTTGATAACTGTAATTATATGCTTACTCCATAGAGATTGGTCTATCTCAGTCGGTCAACAACAACCAAAGACGCGACAACCTAAACACAACCTCTTAACTTCTTATCCCAATCTGAAGAGAACATATAGTCATAGGAAAAAGTAACTTTGGAATTACCTGGATTTCTGCATAAATTGGTCATAAAATGTTATCTTGTCTTTATCTAAGTCACAGCAATAGACAAACACAGTGCTTAAATTAATACCACACAAACAATTATATGTTTTTATGTTTTTATTTAACACACAGTGCAGGGTGGAAAAAGTATGTGACACCATAGGGTAATGACCTCTCCAAAAGCTAATTGGAGTCAGGAGTCAGCCAACCTGGAGACCAATCAAGGAGACAAGATTGGAAGGTTTGGTTAGAGCTGCCCTGCTCTATAAAAAACAGACCAATTTTAATTTTATCATTCTCATGAAGCATTGCCTGATGTGAACCATGCCTTGAACAAAAGTGCTCTCAGATGACATAAGATTTAGAATGGTTGACTTGCATGAAGCTTGTAAAGAGTTACAAAAGTATCTCTAAAACCCTTGATGTTCATCAGTCCACTTTATTACTAATTGTCTATAAAGGGAGAAAGTTCAGCACTGTTGCTGCTCTCCCTAGGAGTGCCTGTCCTGCAATGATGACTGCAAGAGCACAGTGCAGAATGCTCAGTGAGGTTAAGAAGGATCCTAGAGTGTCAGCTGAAGACTTACAGAAATCTCTGTAACATGCTAACATCACTGTTGACGACTCTACAATATGTAAAACACTGAACAAGAATGGAGTTCATCAGAGGACACCACGGAGGAAGCCACTGCTGTCCAAAAAAAAACTATTGCTGCACATCTGAAGTTTTTTCAAAAGAGCACCTGGATGTTCCACAGCACTACTGGCAAAATACTCTGTGGACAGATGAAACTAAAGTTGAGTTGTTTGGAAGGAACACACAAGCCTATGTGTGGAGGAAAAAAGGCACAGGACACCAACATCAAAACCTCATCCCAACTGTGAAGTATGGTGGAGGGGGAATCATAGTTTGGGGCTGCTTCGCTGCCTCCGGGCCTGGGAGGGTTGCTATCATTGATGGAAAAATTAGTTTATAAGTTTATCAAGAAATGTTACAGAAGAATGTAAAGCCATCTGGCCGCCAATTGAAACTCAACAGAAAATGAGTGATGCAACAAGACAACGACCCAAAGCACAGAAGTAAATCAACAACACAATGGCTTCAGCAGAAGAAAATATGCCTTCAAGAAAGGTGGCCCAGTCAGAGTCCTGACCTCAGCCTGATTGAGATGCTGTGGCATTACTTTAAGAGAGTGATTCACACCAGACATCCCAAGAATATTGCTGAACTGAAACAGTTTTGTAAAGAGGAATAGTCCAAAATTTCTCCTGACAGTTGTTCAGGTCTGATCTGCAACTACAGGAAACCTTGGTTATTGCTGCCAAAGCCAGTTGTTAAATCCAATGGTTCACGTACATTTCCCACCCTGCACTGTGAATGTTTACGCGGTGTGTTCAATAAAAACATGAAAACATATAATTGTTTGTATGATATTAGTTTAAACAGACTGTGTTTTTCTGTTGTTGTGACTTAGATGAAGATCAGATCACATTTCATAACCAATTTATGGAGATACTTTTTCCTGTGACTATATAGTTTATGCAAAATGCAGCTTTGACTTAAGTTGTCCAACATTTCACTAGTTAAAATTGATGCTAAAACCGCTTTCTTACTGTACAAGTTGGCTACTGCTGGTAGCTAGCCACTTCTGGCTAACTGGCAATTTGGCAGTTAAGAAGATAACATTCAGAAATACTACTAATACTATAATTTTTTTAAATCTTCGTCATGTAAAAATAAGAAAGACACCATAAAATGTAAGTTGTGTTCAGGTGAAAATCAACTGTCCTCAGTAGCAAACATGTAATCTGTTGGATCACCTTATCAGGAAAACATGTCCATGATAAACTGATGGCATGATGATGACAGCACCTCAACAACTACTAAACTAACATCAATCACTGATCGGCTGTGCAGCAAATAACACAGGTAGACTTTAAGAGACTTGCAGCAGGCTGCGTCATCGAGAAAAGCTGCCCATGTCAGTAGAATGACTGCTTTGATAATAGTCTCCTATGCCATTCTGACCGTGAGTTTTGGTTATGCCTTGTTCTGTTCAAAGTTGTTTCCTTATTGAGTAAAGTAATCTCATTATGACTTAAAGTTATTATTAAGATTTTCATTTGAAAAACAAAATGTATTTTTGCTCAGCATTCAATGTATTTTCATTCTATTATTATCCAACAGTAGGTTTCACTGTTAGTGATGGAGTCCGCTATTCCAGACAGGATTCAGATTCTTTTCACATGCACAATATAAACAAAGCAGCATGTAATCTACTTTTATTGTTTGTCATTTCATCTCATTGATATCAGCCTCACTGTTTATTGTTCACTCACCTAACGCTGTATCAGAGCTGTTTTAGGTTACTATCACCGACATGGCCTTCTGGTGCTGCTTCACAATAAAAGTGTACAACTGAGCTTTTACTGTGAAGCATGCAGTAACAGGAAATTATGATGTATTTGTTCAGACCGACAGAGAAAACACACCACTTTCTTTTCTGTTGTATTTCTGACAAAGTAGCCTCATAAGAAGTGTTTGCTGCAGTATTAAACTGTACATTACCACCAGTACCCACTTGTGTTGCCAAATAACCAGGACTGAAATGTTAACGAGTGTAACTTTAAGGAGAGTAATGGCTAATTAGTAACAGATTACTTTTCCTGAGTAGGTAATTGTACATGACAACGTTGACTGAGGGAGAGTTGCATTGTCTAGCCTACAGGCCGCTAGTTCTGGTCCAGCAGCAGTGTCACCCCCATGTTGGTGGAAATCCACCTGATGGTTGACTTGACTGGAAAGTCATATATACAGTATTTATGCTTAATTTCCATTTAGGCCTCATCTACATTAAAAACAGAGTTTTAAAACAAATATGATCTCCATCCACACCAGCATTTTAGCTGCGTATCAGAGTTGATCTCCGTCTATATTAAAACACTACTTTGTGAATGTAACACAGGAGTTAAAAGCGACTGTGGCATCAGAAAACCGTACGGAAGTCGTCGCAAAGTAAATGCATCGACATACACAGTACAAGTGTAGGTGTTATTTGCATGGTACAAAATATTTTAGTAACATCATGTTTCTGTTTTGCATGACTTATAAGACCCCATCAGAGAGTCAAATGTGAGTGTCTGCGTCATCATTTTGAAAGTCCTCCGTTTTTGCCTGTCCGCACTAAAATGCTACCCAGAGTTTTAAAAAGAAAAACGGGGTCGGCGGCCTTTTCAAACTTCTCCATTTAGGTCTTCGTTTTCACCGTTTTAGTCTGGACGGGAGGTGCAAACATAGCAAAAGGTCTCCATTTAACATTTTTTTTAGGCTTCAAAGTAACAATCAGTGTCTAAAACAAATTCAGTGGTAAAACAAAGTATGCAGTCAGATAAGTAGAGCACATCGCCATCTGTATGCCAAAGACATTGTTATCTTGTTTGCTGGGAGCACCGCTGTTTGACTGTCATTACTTCCTTAAACACTCATTTTAAAGCATCTCTGCATCATTGGGCCATATACAGTGGACAGTAACAAGTAAGGAGGCAGGGGCAGAGACAGAACAGATAATGTGATTTCAGAAGCCAGATCCACACCCAAAGCATTACTTCATTTATATACTGTTGTTGTCATTGCTTTTGGAAACCTACTGATGCTCTCTTAATAAAACAGCAGGCATCTCTCTGTCCTGACATGTGTGGACGTTGAAAAAAAGCTGGATCATTTAATTTGTTTCATTGGGTCCAGGCTTCATAAATCCTAAGAAGATTATAGAGGTTATGAAGATAATGTGGGGTCACAAAAAGTAAACAACCACTGAATTCACAACAATATATTGCTTAACAAAAACATTAAAGAAAATGTGTCCCACATTGTGATATATTACATTTAGGAAAAATAACTCTTAATCCTCAGTGGTATGCTAACCCATATATTTGAGATATTAAAAAAAATTAAATGATAGTCTTTTGGCTTTCAATCAGAGTTTCTTGTTTATACGCAACATAAGGCAGCTCTAAACTGAAGCACACTGGTTAATACAAATATTTTTATAATAAGAGATCAGAATCAGAACTGCAACAACTGGAGCACAGGAATATTGACCTGGTTAATTGGTGCTGACACACTGCAAGAAGTATGGGAGTGACACACTGGGTCCCGAGGAAAACCATAACAGGAGCTCACATATTATAGTGTAGATAAGACAGGCTGCATGATGGCAGACTAAACATAAACACTCTGCAGGTATACATTCAGAGCTGAGGAATCTTTCCACTGCAGCAGCACGACAAAGTTGGTAACAGCTGATGTTCAAAGTGGAGCTGGGCTGCAACTCAGCAGAAGATTCAACACAGATGGTAAAAACACAACAACACTGATTTGCAGGCTGACTAACTAATACCTGTCTCACTGCTTCCAATATGTACACTATACAGATTTGCATAAACTGTACAGTATTGCCCATATACGCAACAGTAGCAGCAAAAACAAAGGCAGCATGAGAGATAATCAGTCTTAAGTCCTCATCTAAACTACACCCAGTCTGTCCAATGCCTGCTGGCCCTGGGGATTGTGCTGGAGTTTTAATCCACTTAAAAGCAGAGGACCTCTGCTGCTGTTTCCAAGGGGCTTGACCCACGTTGGATGCGCGCACACACACACACACACACACACACACACACACTAATACACTTGCACAAAAACAATCAGTATATATGCAAGCAGCAGTATACACAAATCCAGTCACTCCTCATAAACACACACTGTTTTTTCCACACAGTATTAAGGTAAACACACAAATGGATGCATGCATTCCACGTTAATCTGGGTGTTAGGTGTTGTGAAATGTGTTGATAATGACATTTATAATAACCAGTTTGAGTAGCAAAGTCCGGTCATTTGTTTGAATTGTCTACCTTTAAAACACGTCCCGAGTAGAAATGTAAACCTATATACAACCTAACACTGACTGGATTTATTCAAGAGGGGTCAACAGTAATTCCACCATTGTTCAACTCCACTTTCTACTGTAGGTCTGCTACAGCATGCATGTGTGCAAGGGTGATCTAAGTTCTCAACCTTTAATATCACAAGAATTTCAAAGGGAATTTGCTCCACTTGTTCACTTGACTGCACTAACACAACTGCAAAATTATTAAAAACACACAACATTGTTCCCATCAATGTGTTGGAAAATTAACTGTGATAAAAATGGTTTTGGTTTAGCAATAAAAAAATATTTTTGCTCATTTTTAATGGCGTATTTTGTGCCACGGACACAATGTCATACTTTTTCTCTTCTTGCACCAACGTTTGTCGTTATCTAATTTGAAATGTACTAATTCCTTATTCTTGCGGAGGGAGGGCGAACCACTGACTTGAACAGCTGCTTCATGACCCAAAAAACTGTCAGTCTTTCCCTGGAATAAATTGTGGAATATACCATCTTTGGGTACAGGGGGGAGCTGGAAACATGCATTTTCAGGGAAGCGTGTGTCACTAGCAAGTATGTACGATTTGGCGGCATCACACATTGTATCACAATATTATAAATTTGAATTCGTTAAACGTGGCACGTTTAAAACGTCAAAAATGGTGAAAATAAGCAATGCTTTAAAGTGCACCTCCCCCGTGTTTCTGCACGGTGTTTCTGGAGGACCCATAGTAGAATCAATTCAGCGAGAGGGGAGCTTGAAACCGTCCACTCATGCTTACCTCCGAGTCTGAGAGAAACACAGTCGAAGTGAACACACAGACCAGTCGGCCGCACTACATGCCCACAACAGGCAACCTGCGATCACTAACCAAAAACAACAGCAGTCTCTCTGCTTATAATAATAATAATACTCCTCTACGAAACACTATGCAAATGTCTGTAAAACTTGCTGATATGTCACTTCATGAATGACAGAAGAATTTCATTATGATGCTAAATCTTTAAAAGTGTAAGGTCACTATAACTCACTATAGAGTGACACAGACATGTTGTGAATACCTAGAGACAGTACTCCTATTAATATATATATATATTTTACAATTAGTTTATGCGCCTGCTCTGTCAACAAATATTCCTAATATGCCATTTTAGATTACACATAGGTTATTCATTTCAGGATTTGTTATTTGTATTTAACTCCATGCACTATTTCACCTCGTGCAGATGTTATGAATGCAGATGATACTTTAACCTTCTTCAGGCGAAGCGACTCATAATGTGATGCTCTGAAGATCACGGCAGTGGGCTTCAGCATTTCCGCGTGTTGGTGTGCGTGCGTGTGAGCACGGATTCCTGCGTGCGTGTATTTGCGGCTATAAAGGTCCCATGTTCAAATGAAACTTTATTCTTTTCCAATTCAAACATATAAAACAAAGCGGTTAAATAAACAGCCCAGGATCAGTTTGTCTGTTTAGAAGTAGAATCTCAGCCAATGTCACAGATTAAATATTGTGTACAACTGCTTCTAATACTGGTACACAGGCTGAGTACATATACACATATGCTCTGTGTCCCACTCATTTTTCTCATTGTTAATAGCTTCACTAGCTTGTCTTCTGTTGCTTTCACTAATCAGCTCCACTGCATCAGCTGGACATGCCTTGCTCAAGGGTTTCTAACAATGGGCAAGGACAACTCACATAAGCTGACACAGGCGTCGCTGCTGTCACTAGCCTCGTTGGTAACTCACAGTCAAACCAAAGCAGCAACAGCTCTGGGTTTAAAATAACTCTTGAGCAAGGCATCCACCCCACACCTGCTGGATGCTGTGCAGCTGGGTGTTTCCCAGATAAGAGTCAAACTGCTGCACAAGAATGAGTAATTTTGAAAAAGGTAGGAAATGTGCTGAGTTTCATGTGTTGGCCACAAAGCAGAAAACCGGCATTATTTAGAGTCCAGATTACACCATCATGCTGTAACACAGGCTGCAGGCATGTGCGTTATCATCTGATGGTAACTAAGGGGTTATTGCATCAAGTTTCATGTTACAGTTAAAGTGGTTCATCATGACAGCTCACACGAATCCTTGTGTCTATGTCACATGACTAAAATGGGTGCAGTATTTGCATGCATATACAGTGCACCACATGCATCTGCGTGCACGTAATCCTCATTTAAATGTGTTTGCATGTGTCTCGCTGAGGGGTGTGTTTCCACGCCACCAGCCCACTCACCAATGTCACCTTCATGGGTGGCTCCATGGTAGGAGCATCCTACAGAATGTAACAGATTAGCTTTGCAGGCAGGGATGTTGATGAGGTCATCACTTCCCAAGGTCACACCTACACGAATCTAGCTATAGGCCCACTGGCGTTACAGCTCCCCCACCTCTTCAGATCCTATAGGGGCTCGATTCTACCTCCTGCCTGTGTGCACCCAAATAAGGCAGAATAAGCCACATCCAACAGGATAAGCGTTATTTTAATGCTCAGTGATAGAACAGGCTGCTTCGGACCCTTCAGGCTTCCTTAGCCCCGTGAACAGACTTGAAAAAGGCTGGATAGCTCTGTGTTGTAACATACTGTACTATCACTTATACAGTAGTTTTACTAAGCTCCTATAGACTTTTTAATCCCTACACACGCATTTAAGCATGCTGCGTAGCTGTAAGCTCTGTTATGCAATGATTGATGATCAGATAAACCCCATTTAGATTCAATCACTTTCCATGTTCATATATTTTAACATACCTAGCTTGGAATAAACCGTGTGCAAAACTTCCCAGAAATTAAGTATGCAAGAAGAACACTTGCTGAGCTCCTGCAGCACTTTCAGGTCTCAGGCCCACTTGTTGTTCTTGCCCGTCTGGTAATGTAACTGTGTAACACTGTGAACCAAAGTACTAACTTTGTTCACATGATGAAGTCACTGATTTACAGATCATTGTTTGTGAGAATTTAACAAAAACTGTTATCATAGGTCTTGTAGGTCCCTGCATCTCTTCTGCCTGAATATCTCGAAATATATGCAACTGTTCAGCATTAGTGCAGCAAGCATGCAAAAGATGGACTTGTACAACAGCTACATCTGTATGTGTACTAATTTTCCTCCACTGATTCTCTACGGAAGGCAAATCTCCCCGCTGTACAGTGCTACATCTCTTTCTGTATTCCTCTCCCCTCGTGAGACAATGAAGGCATTGAGGCAAATCTGTTTCCACAGCCTGCGAATAAGAGACAGCCAGCTTTGTTTTGCACGAGTGTACACGCACACACATATGCGTGTGTGACAGATAAAGAACAAATGTGTTTGTGTACGGACACACAAGTATTTGCATATCCATGTGCAAGTGCGCGCGTGTGTGTGTATGTGTATACATGTGTGCAAGATGCCTGCGTCATGCGTTCGCCATGTGAGTCACTTGCTCTTGTGTAGGGCTTTAAGTAGTGAGTAAGAGCCCTCTACTCTTGTCTGTCTCCACTCTCATACTCTGGGGCCCCGAACACACAACCAGAGCACTGCTGCTTCCTCCTCTCGCCACAACTTCATCTCTGCTCATCGCCCAACAGGTTGCCCTGTCAATAATGAATGCTCACAATGCACTGTACCGCCCATTAGTTTGAAGTCTGAGATACACTCAAAGCGAGGCAAGCACGTGACCACAATCACCTGCCTATCTGTCATTCCAGAAAAGCAATCAAACAAACATGAACAGTTTTTCTTCTCCATCGCTGGTGTCTTGTCAGAAATCTCAGCATGATGAGACGACTATATTTGAATAGCAGCTCAGTCCAGAACTGTCTTCTTCGGTGGCCTATGGGGATAATTGCAGGTGAGCCATGGAGGAGGAGATGGAGAACAGCAGTGCAGAGAGAGATAGGTAAACACACGAATGACGTCTGCGGTTGATGACTAACGCTGTAGTTCCCTATGACTGTATTCTGGACTGCTGGAATAAAGGTTGACATGAATCCTCCACTAGCTAGTGCTAATTACTCCTTGTGAGCCATAAAACATGGACAAATATTCTTTATCTAAACAGGATATCACTGCTCAGCATTTATATTGTTATGGTAATATGTCATTGTTTGTCAAAATGTGAGCAGATTTAGAGCCCTTATTCTTTTGCTTTGTTATTTTTGTCAGTGTCGTGGGAGTTCTTTTAGGGCGCTTTTTTACATGCAAAACAAAAAACTGAGAAAACATTAGTTATGTTGCGGTGTGCAGCTGTTTTTGGACTTATTCCACCATCTAGTGGTAGTGCATAATGCTGTTACATACTGGGGCTACACACTTCCTGTGCATGCATCCTAATTACTGAGATGTCAGTAAATCACCGAGAGGTCAGTAAATCATTGAGAGGTCAGTAAAAACACATTTGTCTTTACAAACATCAGCGCATCTAAGAAAAATATTAATCACTCATACGTCTGATTAACTTTATTTCCAGAAACACAAGATAAAATAGGGTGAATGCACAAACAAAATCAATAAAATCAAAAAAAAATTAAAGCTGCAAGCAGCGTTGGGCGGGCCCTCGCACTTGTAAGCGCGTTCGCGTGTGAGCCGGCCGAGTTGCATATTCTGGAGCTCTGCCGGTGCGGCTGTGAATTTGCTACGCGGTTATGACGCCGCATGAAGGTGTTATATGTCACTTCCTGTGTCCCCTATGTGGAGCTACATAGCACTTGCCGCTATGAATATAAATCG
>NC_060160.1:10797032-10802739 GCF_021292245.1 Micropterus dolomieu | reverse complement strand
GCATCTAAGAAAAATATTAATCACTCATATGTCTGATTAACTTTATTTCCAGAAACACAAGATAAAATAGGGTGAATGCACAAACAAAATCAATAAAATCAAAAAAAAATAATTGGCAGTTTTGGTCAACCTATATTGGCACAAAATAAAGAAAACATAAGAAAAGTGCTCAGACAGACACATTCAGAGGTAGAGATAAAACACAAAGAAAACTTAGACATTAGAACACTGAAGGCCATTCATAGTTGACGTAAAATTTAACACAGATTAAAAAGTGCTGTGGTATAACATTATTTAATTAAATAGTACCATTATTTGAGATTAGATCTGTAGCACCTTGTTCATTGCGAGATCATTGTCATGCTACAAGTTTGTCTGTATCTTGTTTCCCTAAAAGATAATTCTTTTTTAACAATACAAACTGTATCAGCAGTTCACCATGGTGCAATACAAATGAAATCCATGAGGGTGGGTTTATAAGGAGAGTTTAATTCCTGGAATCTTTTTGTTTTTAACGCACCCCCGCTTTGAAAAGCACCACCACTTATAACCGTGTTCAACACTTGAGACTTCAACAGATTTCACCCTCATCTTATGTGGCTCCGTCCTCATCCTCTTCTTCTTCTTCTGTCAGGCTGCCGGGACAGGGTTCCATCGTCACAGCGACGCCCATGCCGCTGCGTCCGACAGGCATGTTAGTGACGCACGTCCATTCATTTCTTTCTGGATAGTAACACTCTACACTGGACAGGAAGCCGTTCTGGTTAAAACCTCCTGGATGGACAAACCCACCCACCCACACACACGCACACGCACACACACGCACACACACACACGTTTAATCAAGGCGTTAATAAACCCATTAAATAATCAAATTAAATGATCCTGTCTTCCCCCCCCCCCATTTATAAAACAATTAGTAAAGTAATTTATTTTTAACAGGCAACTTTTAGGTTTTCAATTGATTTTATTTGATAAAGTAATTTCATCCCAATCTGGCATTTCATTTGCCTGCTGCTCGTCTGTTTATTCTTAACATTTGAACCATCCTCTATTTAATTAACAACACCGAGTCATTGATTTGAAACAAAACTGAGTGCAGCCCACAGTGTAGTAATATAGGATCTCAATGGCCACTTCCTGACCTAACTGACTACTAATTAATCAGAATGATTTAATTACGTAATGGACCTGGATTATCATTATTCTATATGCATACCATCTTCTAAAAGGACATTTTGACATATACTAGAGATAAAGGCTTTTCTAGTATGGGCTGATTATCAAATTAAACTTCTTTTAACGTTAGAGTGTGTGGCAGTGATGGGACAGTCAGCCAACAACAATATACGATTGTTTTATTTACACTGATAAGAGCAACAGGTTTGCTCAGTGCTTGATCAGACTCATGAGAGGGTACAATGGGCTTAGATACATGAAACTGTTCATGCACTAATAAGTGATGTCACACAAAACTGGCTTGAAGTCAAGACAGTCAATAGTGATCAATAGAAGCTTCATCAGAAACGATATACAAAGCACTCCGGAGTGACTGTCACAAAAGTAACAATTAGACAAAAAGTGAAATAGTTAAATAATAATAAATAAATATAATTAAATTAAATAATATTAATAAATAAAATCTAGTAAATATAAATATATCAAAAAGTATTACAAAAATTAATAAAGGTAACTGATCATATATTTTTGTGAGTGTTTGACTACTGTAATGACCTCATGTCCATCTTCTGCAGATGCAAGCTCCTCTAGCTCTGCAGTACATGTTGTGCACCCCCCCCCCCCAATTTAAATCACATTTAAACTCTCAATCAATCTCATATACGGTACTTTGATTAGTGATGTAACTGACCGAGGACAAAGATGCATCCCTGGTGGACTGTCACTCCGTGTGCACTGCGACAGTACTGCATGGAGGCCCTGGGCTCCCACAGGTTCCTGGCTATATTGTAGCGCTCCACAGAACACAGCTGGTTCCGCCCGTCATACCCTCCTATTGCGTACAAGTAAGAGTTCACACACACCAATCCTGCAGATACAGACAGAGAGGGAACTTAAAGGAACAGTTTGACTGAGAGTTCGATGAGGAGATCAATATCACAGTACGGTAAACATGCAGCTGGAACCAGCAACCAGGCAGCTTATATTAGAAAACCAGACATTATTTGCCTGCCGGCACAATAAAAGCTCACCATTTCATAGGTAATATCTCATTTGTTTAATCTGTACAAAATCAGACATGTACAAATGACCACTTCCAGTTTTACAGGAGGACTATTTCTTGGCCGGGTGCAGTGGAAACTTCAGGAATAATTGATAGGTAGGTACTGATAGGTCAGATTTTGTTACCTTTTCATAGCGTGTGGCTACGTATTTCCCCGTTTCCAGTCTTTTTATGAAGCTAAGATAACTAGCTGTTGGCTGTGGCCTAACACTGAGCACAGAGACATGAGAGTGATATCGATCTTCTCATCAAACTCTATGCAAGAAAATTAATAAGGTTATTTTTCCCAAAATATCGAACAATTACTTCAAAATGTCAGAACGCACACAACAAGATATTAAGGGAGACTACTGGTGAACATGAGCATAATAAAATGCACATACACAGAACAAACACAAAATCAAACTCAAATGGTTTGTCTAAATCTCAGATTGGAAAAGTTTGGAAAGATTGAAATACACACACTCACCCAATCCACTACGTATAGTGTTCATGGGTGCCAGCTGGTGCCAGGTGTTAGTGTCAGGCTGGTATTTCTCAGCAGTATTCCAGCGGTTCTGCCCATCATACCCCCCCACCACATACAGAGCCCCCCCACATGCCGCCACTCCAGCACCCAGGCGAGCCACAGACATTGGGCAAACAAAGGACCAGCGATTAGACTCTGGATCCCACCTGCAAACCAAACACAAGTTGTGCAGTGCATGTAGTCAATGTAGTGATAATCTGTTGACATTTCCTAATGACGTTACATATTGGTAAATTAATACAATCAATCAAATGAGTGTATCAGTAAGCCAAAACTTTAAATGTTACAGGGCTGTGGCTATGTGCAGAAACCTTCTCTACATGAGCCAGTCAACTTTAAGTGGATTAGGTTAAGCTGGCAACCATGTTTGGCAACTATTGACAAGCTTTATTTGAAGCCAAAGAGGGTGTTACACCACTGAGAGCCACATGATTCTGTAGTCTAACAGACGTCTCTAAATACTTCGTGAATTTTTCACCATATGTCCATGGTGTTTTTTTTTAAGGTTTTTGCGCAAAATATCTAATAATACTGTAAACTATATGTCTTATGTAACAGTTTTTAAAGGAATGATTTGACATTTTTTCTAAATATCCTTATTCGCTTTCTTACTGAGAGTTAGCTTAGAAGATTGATACCACACTCATGTCTGCACATTAAATATGAAGCTACAGTCAGGAGACGGTTAGCTTTGCTTAGCATAAAGACTGGAGGTAGGGGAGGAAACTAGCTTGGCTCAGTACGGAAGGTTAAAAAAAAAAAATCTCTAAACAACTATATCTTGTTTGTGAAAAAACTGAACTATAAAGATTATATGAGGGGGGGTTATGTGCCTATGACTATTTCGTGGCTGGGTGCAGTGATTTACCCATTGTGAAACCCCGTGCAAGTTTTACACTTGGGCTTTTGTCCAGATTAAATAAACAAACACGTTAATTTTTAGAGATGCTGGCAGGTGCATTTTATTTACCTTTGGACAGAGCCAGGCTAGCTGTTTTGGTTTTGGTCTTCATACTAAGATATGCAAACCACTTTCTAGCTTTAGCTTAATATTTAAGAGACACATATTAAAGAGGTATCAATCGTCTTATCTAACTCTAGGCAAACAAGCTAATCTCCCAAAATGTTGAACTATTCCTTTAATACAGGAAGCTTTGTAAAACCAAATAATGCAACGTATAACAACAACAAAGAACTAAATCATGATGTGGCAGGTTGGACTGCATGTTCACAGACTGGTTAATGATGAAAAGGCTGTTGGCTTGTTCTCGGCACTGGGTGTATTCCAGCTGTAAACTGCTGATAGGAGGGTGGCTGATATTACATCAGCTGCCCTTAAACATTGGCAAAGTGCCCTTGAGAAATGCATGAAATGCACGTCACTTCTTGGGCCACTGCGCTGACAGTGACCCTGTGCTCTGAACCCTGAAATTATTACACGCAGCAAGGCAAATTTCAATGATAAATACTTATACACCACCTCAATGTAGCACAGTTAAGACCCTGAACAGGGAGGTATAGCTCCCTGTTGAATCTCTTACATGTTGCTTGGATTCATTTAGGAAGTATCCTCAGGAGCAGAGCCTTTTCTGCCAACCATTGTTACCAAAAATGCTCTAATCTCCTTTGATGTGTTTCACATTTTCATTTCAGTAGTTTTATCAGCGTTCATTATATTTTGCAGCTTCTCATGAAAAGACTTGTAAGTGGCGTCTGATGCGTCCTAATAATTCTCTTGTGACTAGCATCTTTAAGAAATCTATACCCTTAAATATAAAAAGGGATTGAGGTTACATTTGAAGCACAGTTCTTTTGATATGGAAAACGAGCTACTAGTATTATAAGAAACAGTCATTTGGCTTGACTTGCATTTTGTGTTATTAATTGATTGAAACTGATTTATAGCCGCATTAACTCCTCCCTGCTTGGCAGTAGCAGCAACAAGACGTAAAGGCATTCCCGACCAGATCAACATTCCTGGGAATTATGTCTCAACATGTTTGAGTGTTTGAACATGAGTCAGTGTTGTTGTCTAATTAAGCTAAGAAGTAATACCTGTGAACGTCTTAACTGCTCTTTATATTGAATGGCAGCTATTCATTTAATCTCTCTCCTGCACTTCCTCATACTTACACCGAGGTAAATACACTTCATCTTTGTATAGGGGAGGAACTCCATGCTCATTACATTTATCGTAGTAAAATCAATTAAATTTACATTAAAATCAAATAACTTCTAGGGTGCCTAGTTAAATAAAAAAAATCATGACACTGAATGAACAACCTTAAAAAATGCCTTACCTCTCCACTGTGTTGTGATGAGTGGAGTCCTGGGAACCTCCGACAGCATAGATGCATCCGTCCACCACGCCCACCCCGACCCGGTTCCTGGGGATGTTGAGGGAAGCTCGCTGGCTCCACTGGTTGGTCATCGGGTTGTAGCAGCACAGGGCGCTGGACTCTGTGTTGTTTTGAAGCGACAGGTTCCTGCCTCCAACCTGGATTCACAAAACAGAGGGATTAATGCAAAAAAGACGTTGATCTCTTAAACTTTTCAAAACAAACATTAGTTTGTTCAGGAATGACAGGTAGAAATTGGCAAGCGAGAAGAAGAAAGTGGGTAAAGTGATTAGTACAGTATACAGTATTAAATATCAAATGTACACAGAAATGTGCCAGCACAGAACAATGCTCAGGCACAAAGCTAAACCAGTTTTTTATATCTCATCATTATATTGGATCATATAATTACATTATAATTATATAATTAAACACTATTTCACTTCTTTGAGTGATAGGTGGAATGACATAACTGGTGCAACCTACAGTGTAGAGCAGTCCAAACAACGTGCAGGCTCCCAGACCACTGCATGGAGACCCCATATCAGCCAGTTTTAGCCAGTCATTGTTCCTGGGATCATACGCCTCCATGGAGGC
>NC_060160.1:10761896-10796932 GCF_021292245.1 Micropterus dolomieu | reverse complement strand
GAGTCCTGGGAACCTCCGACAGCATAGATGCATCCGTCCACCACGCCCACCCCGACCCGGTTCCTGGGGATGTTGAGGGAAGCTCGCTGGCTCCACTGGTTGGTCATCGGGTTGTAGCAGCACAGGGCGCTGGACTCTGTGTTGTTTTGAAGCGACAGGTTCCTGCCTCCAACCTGGATTCACAAAACAGAGGGATTAATGCAAAAAAGACGTTGATCTCTTAAACTTTTCAAAACAAACATTAGTTTGTTCAGGAATGACAGGTAGAAATTGGCAAGCGAGAAGAAGAAAGTGGGTAAAGTGATTAGTACAGTATACAGTATTAAATATCAAATGTACACAGAAATGTGCCAGCACAGAACAATGCTCAGGCACAAAGCTAAACCAGTTTTTTATATCTCATCATTATATTGGATCATATAATTACATTATAATTATATAATTAAACACTATTTCACTTCTTTGAGTGATAGGTGGAATGACATAACTGGTGCAACCTACAGTGTAGAGCAGTCCAAACAACGTGCAGGCTCCCAGACCACTGCATGGAGACCCCATATCAGCCAGTTTTAGCCAGTCATTGTTCCTGGGATCATACGCCTCCATGGAGGCCAGTGAATGCTGCTGGTATCTGAACAGAGACATGGAAATGTTGACGCTCAATGTTCTTTTTATTTTTTCCACAAAAAAAGGCAAATGACTCCATATGCTGATACGTGTATGCAGGCACGGTGGAGCTTGAAATTTATTAGCACAAATTGGTTCACGTGAAAATTAAAACTACTCTCCCCCCGGTCGGCCCAACACAGTGCACATGCTGTTTATATCTGTGCTTTTATACCAGCTGAACACAAAATGACAAATTCATTTTAGAAATGGAATAACAAACATCAAATTACTCAAAACTGCTCATTCAGCCTAATCCAAATGTTCTGCCATAAAATGAAAAATAACACCTTAATTATAATTTTAAACTTGCCACAAACCTGTGCTTTATGACTGAGGAAAATAGACACAGTATCAGTATGCCACTATAAATAACGGGCTTACAAAACAGGAGGGTGCATTCGTAAACCCAGAAAGCAGTGCACCTCTGGAAGGAAGACCTTCTAACAGCCACTTGGTGGAAGACTGAGACACTTTGTGGATTCATGATGCACTTAGCACACCAGTTGTGTATTATAAGTGGACGTCTGTGAACACAGCTCAATCATCAACATGTAGTACGTCCTAAAGTGTGAGCGGTGAAGTCACTCACACCATGCGTCATCTCATAATCAGTTTGTGATTATCGATGTCAAAAACAGGTCCCATGATGTGTTTGTTACGGCTTAAAGAGTTTCTTATAATAAGTGTGCAACCAGTTATGCATTGGAGAACAAAGCAATGTTGTTGAGGAAATAATATAACATAACTACCCGCCGGCCACATAGATGAGTTGAGTTCCACGGTTAGGTGCAGGAGGCAGCTTTCTCAGTGTCATATCCTGGAAGATTTTTGACAGGAAGTCCTTACAGGAATTGGCCTGGAGTTAAAAGAAAGGGCAATGATTTTAAACCTGTAAAGTTAGAGTAGGTAACTGACTTTTGAGTATAACAGGTTTTACTGAAACAAATACCAATGTCCATTCATTTCTATTTCCAACAAGAAAACAAAAGGCAAGGCTGCAGTTTACCTTGCTGAGGATGGGGCAGGACAGGAGCTGGTTCTTTAGGAACTTGGGAGGCAGGGCGTATATATGAACCGCATTCAGGAGGGCATGTAGGTACTGGGCTCTACCCTCCATATCCCAGCGGACCCAGTCTGTACAGGCTTTATACACCTGACATGGATTTATTTAGATATATCAATATATGTCAGATTGATATATGAACTAATTGCATTTGTGCAAAATACTGTTGGCACACACTCTGACTTTACAGACCAAATTTACAAGTTTAATGTGAATCAATGTAAGTTTATTTTACTTAAATGTGGTAAAACCTGCCCATCTGGTGATTCAGTAAGGGCAAAAAATAAGACCTGTGTCTCTAATGAATGGTTTAGCTGTTCTTTGCACCAAACGTGCAAAACTCAAACATCTGACAATATATAGTACTATTCTTATACTTTTACCCAAATAATGTTTGCAATTTACTAATACAATGAAACAACCCATAGAAACATTTATAAAAAAAGGTGGTGCATCTCAAAAAATTTAAATGTTGTGCTATTTTATTCAGTAATTTAATTTAAAAAGTGAAACATTCATACATTCCAGATTCATTACACAAAGTGAAATATATTTCAAGCCTTTTTTTGTTTTTATCTTGAGGATTATGGCTTACAGCTGATCCAGTATCTCAAAATATTATAGAATTTTAGAATAAAGAATTTATAATAGAGAAATATCGACCTGAGAAGAGCTCTAATCAGCTCAAAACTCAAAAACACTTGCAAAGGTTTCCTTAGCCTTTAATCTCTCAGGCTGGTTCATTGGTGTTCAAATGTACTTTTCCACGATATTCTAATTTTTGAGATGCACCTGTTCAAAACAGAGTTTCAGAAGAAGCAGACCATACAGTGATTACAATATGTTCCGTACATGTCTGTCAGTTAAGATTTGATTTACTTAGTTCTTTTAATGCCACACACCTCAGACTCACAGAGCACCTTGAGACTGTCCTGACTGATGAGCTCAAGCAGCTGGCAGTGAGAGAGGCTGAAGAACTCATCTTCTTTTGTCACCTAGAGACAGAGGGTCGCAAAGGTACACAAAAGCATGGTCGGATAAAGACAATAATTTTTTATGTGGATATCTTTTCAAGTTCATGTATAATCCAGTAAATGATGTGAGTTTGTAGGTAGCTGTTAGAGCACAGACACAGAGGGAGCACTCACACGCTTACGAAAGTAGAAAGAAAGGACATGTGCAATGACACAAGTAAGCATAAATTCCTGGTACTATGATGCAATCAACACGTCAACTTTGTCCTTGAGACAAATAAGTGAACATGCAGCTGTACTGTTCCCCCAGTTATCACAAGACCTGATTACAGCAAAGCTATAACCAATGAGATGTGCTGCTGTGGATATAGTGATACATAAGAAGGTATATAGACTGTAATGTTCTGCAGCTTCTTTGGTGACTTACTGGCTACTACATGCAGTCTGTGTCACCAATCATCATCTATTAAATCTAGAAACAGAATGAAAAGTGCTACAGCTTTGCTGCTGACCCTTTGCCTGTCAGGGCCACTGGTTCAGGCAGAGACGGCTTTACAGTCTGACATTAGTGCAGAGTTGGGAGCACTGAGGGCCACGGTGGAGGAGTTGAGGTTGATGGAGGATAGACTGGCAGTAAGCGAAAGCAAAGTGCAAGCTCAGGAGAAGTACATTAAGGATCTAAGAGCAGAGCTGGATGTAACCAAGATGGAGTTACTTCAGTACAAAGAGCAGGCAGAGGAGATGGAGAAAAAGCAGACAGGTAACAATAACAAAGATAATCACTGATCTGGTGAAGGAAAAGATGTGCGGCTAGGAAATGATCTATGGTTATAAATTAACATTTTATACTTCTGGGGTCATGAACTTGCAATTGATTCTTTTTTATTTTTAAGTTGGTATGAGCCAACTTGAACAGATGAAAAAGGAATATTGTGCAGCAGAAGATTTGTGGTATCGAGCTGCCACTTGTACTTTTCACATGCTTTCACAGGGGGACCCAAAGTGGCTTTCTCTGTGGCTTTGACTGGAAGAGTGGGACCTTTCAACGTTGAAACCACACTGATCTACCCAAAAATCATCACTAACATCGGCAATGCTTACAACACGTACACAGGTATGTGTTTTTGTGAAAGTGTGTTTTTTAACGCATGCTTAAAGATGATGTTACTCCATGACATGCAGGAGGGAAAAATCGATTTTTCTGATTATTATGAATTTCACTAAGCTCTCTATCTGTTTCTTTGTACTACAATGCAGGTTTCTTCACAGCCCCCATCAATGGTGTCTACTTCTTCAGGTTTAATGCCATGGATGGCCGGAAAAACAACCACATGGGTGCAGCATTGTACAAGAACAACCAAAGAGTGCTTCTAAACTATGCCTGGAATCATTGGGACGACCATGAGCATGTTTCCAACGGAATTGTCCTGGAGCTCTCTCAGGGAGATGTAGTGCACATGAGTCTTCCTGCGTGGTACAGTGTCACTGATTTAGGTGAACATTACTTCAACATTTTCAGTGGTTTCCTTCTCTTTTCCATGTGAGGATAACATGGCAGGACTGTATTAGAGGCTGCATGTTTCTTAACTGAAAAACATCTCAACTCTGATCATTAAATATACCGTGCGTCACATGTTTTCTTAACAAAGTAAAGCGCAAATTACAATAAAATAAGCATGCATAAAATATTTGACTTGACTGAACACCTGACTTCACTGTATTTCAAATAGTATGCTTGTGCTCTCTTTATTTGCACCTCACCTCATTGAAGTGCGTATTGATATACTCTCGACTGCGCTTGTGCAGCTCTGAGCAGCCGATCTCCTCAGCAAAGCGAGCGATGCCGATGACATTAGCAGGCTCCAGGTGCTTAGTGAGGAAATCACAGCATGCCTTGGCCACGTCCTCCATCTGATACCTTGTAGAAAAGAACAGAAAAGGGGGGAAACTGAATTACTTCTTGTTTATTCCACCAAAAAATGTAATTCAGTTGGTATTTTAATGCATACTGGTAAATTGAAAGATAAAAAGCGTGTCAGAATAAAGAAGTCAAGTCTGTATTCAGATTTCAGCGGTTTATGGTGGATTATATTTTCTAGGAAATATGCTGCTGTTTAAATATTGTATGTTTACCTCATAGCAGCCAAAAGAACGTGCAACACACACTTCTCTCCCACTGTGATGTGGGAGGTGTAGGCAAAGTCAATAAGTCTTCCCACCACCTGGGGGCAGACATCGGGCAGGGTGACCTCCGAGGCGCTACACTCCTTGAAGCTGCTGGTGAACATGGCTCTGAAGTAAGGGCTACAGGAGGCCAGTACCACCTTGTGGACCTGGGAAAGAATGTATTTATGATACAGAAACACTGCATTCACTATACTTGGCCAATGGCTGAATGTAACCTCTCTCTATAGGGCCGCAGAAGTGACAAAATGTAATAAAATGTTATTAGACAAGTCAAAAATATGACTGAATACGTCATAAATAAAATTGTTAGTTAAATAAAAAAAGTTTTAGACTTTAAACCTCCAATGAGTTGGTATAAAAGTTTTAGTAAAAAAAAAAAGATCAATTAATTAAACTTTTAGTAAAAAAAAAAAGATCAATTAATTAAACGTCATTAAATAAACTGGAAGCTATCAATAGGTAGGGTTGTGTTTGTGTGTACATGTATGTATGTGTACATTTCATGTTTTTATATCAGGGTGGGGACTTCAACATGAATGCAAACTAACCGATGGGTACTTGTGTCACTGTGGGGCCAAAAATTGAGGTCCCCACATTGTAGAACCCTTCTTAGGGTTAAGCCTTGGTTTCAGGGTTCAGATTACAGTTAGGTAAAGGTTAAGGTTAGGGTTAGAGTAAGGCATGTAGTTGTGATGGTTAATGTTCAGGTAAGAGTTGGTTCAAGGGTTCATGTTTCAATTAGATAAAGGTTAGGGGTAGGATTAAGGTTAGGTATATAGTTGTGACGGTTAAGGTTAGGGTAAGGGGCTAGGGAATGCATTAGGTCAATGAGATGTCCCTACTGGCATAGAAGAACAACCACGCGTGTGTGCGTACATAACATAATGAAGCAAAGCGTTTGTGGCTGGCTTGCTTAACTGAAAACACGCTGAGCACTAGCTTTTTCAACTAGCTGCTCAGCTGAAGCTAACTTTCATTATAAAACTACACCAGCCAGTGCAAATAAAGTTAATCATCATTTTCTGTCACATCACTGTATAAACTCTTGAAACCTGGTTTGCAACTAAAAAATATTTTTTATTATTGATTACTTTGATTATTATTTTCTCATTTGGCCTCATTCCCTAATTTCAAATCGTATTCAAATCTACCTACATGTACAGTATGTATGTATTGGTACATACTGTACTGCTTAGTTCAAAATATTACACGATGAATTGTGAAGAATTATACTGTATGATGTATAATACTATCTATGGATGTATTCGGTTGTAATTTTGACCTGTCCGACAACCTTTTACTACATTTAGTCAGTTTCAGGGCTCCATACAATGCATAGTACTTTCCAAGTTTATAAATGTGTATTTTGAGAAACTGAGAAAGAAACCTCCCACAAAATGGTACAAACTGCATTCTGATTGTTTAATTTCACCTTGAAGTCCACTGTCCTGTCCTTGTATGTGACATGTAGCACCAGGTCACACAACATCTCCTGCCGTCTGAATTCCTCCATGACCTTGAAGCATCTGGAAGCGTGGGTCTCGACCGTGTAGTCAAGATACCCAGACCCATGCATCGAGGGAACCGCAATAGCTGAGAAATCAGAGTCACGTGTGGGACGTTTCTTCCTCATAGGGCAATGCATTCTGGGAGACAGGAAGAGAAATACTCCAGATTTTTTTTGAGTAATTAATTACCTGTTAAGTCTTACAGTCGTCTACAGTTAAAAGTTTTTAGTTCTTATCCCATTGAGGTCAGACTTTCACAGAGGAAATTCATTTGGTCTTTTTTCATCAACGTAAAGGCTCCAGTGAGCAGACGTCCTTAGTTCCTCCATTTTGCCTCAAATTTAACACAAAAATCTATTCAGTTAGTAGCCATTTCCGAAGAAATTAGGGATGTGAACAGTGTAATGGTACTATCCATTGGCGATCCCAGCAACAGCCGGCAGGCAGAACAAGCAGTCCCGAGAAAAGGTCATTTGCTACATGAAATATGTTCAGTTCATACGTTTCTCTGCAAAAACACACTGGGTAAACTAACTTATAGACTGGTGCCTCATGCACAGATCCAGGCTCCAACATGATTGATTGTGATTGAATCAGGTTAACACAGTTCCCAAAGCACGAGTTAAACCACGACCATTAAATTGCTGCTGGTCCAGATTTTACAGATTTCAGGGTTTTGAAAGTAATCCATTCTGACATTTCAGAGTCCTCTGCAATTAAGTGTTCCACAGGAGAAGAGGAAGTGTTTGGCAAATGTGTGTAACTGCACAATCAGATGTATCCTGGCAGGGATTTCTTTTAAACCGCGTCTGTTGTGATGCTTATCCTGCAAAAAAAAAAAAGAAAAACAGATTAAGTGACAAAAGATGAAAGACTTTTAGTGGTTTGAAAAGAAGATAATGGAATCATGTGAATATGTCGTTTTTCCTTCTCGTATGTGTGTGTGGGTGTGTGAGTGTTGCACACTCAAGGTTTCACTTCCTTGCAGCAGAAATAGAAATATTATGTTGATCTGCTTCATGCCACAGCTTTCCCCCAAGGAAATGGGCCAAGCTAAAAGCACAAATGGTCTCTGTGTTTTCTCTTGAATCTTAGAAAAGTTTCTGAAAAATCTTTGCAGCATGGTGAAAAAAAAAAAAGATGAGTAACAAAGTTTATACAACAAGCTTTTAGCAGAAACAAACTCAAAGGGGCACAGTAACAACACACTAAAAGAACAAATGTGTCTCTATTTTTAGTTTGGTTTATTTAGGAAAAGATTTCTGTAAATCTGTAAATAGGTAATCTGGAATTACCTATTATAATCTGGAATTAATGCTCTACGATTTTTTGTTTCTTAATTATATTTATTTTATTTCAGGGACCTCAACATGGAAACTAAAAAGGATGTAGAAAGGCTTTCCCGTACAGGCTGAATTGTAAAGTATTTGTCACACCACATACTTATTTGTTTATAGTGCATATTCCGATTGATCGAAACAGTTGATCAAATGAAAATTAATCTGCAGCTACATTGATAGTTGATTAACTATTTTAGTCATCTTTAAGCAAAAAATGCCAAACACTGAATGGTACCAATTCCTCAAATGTGGGAATTTGCTGCTTTTCTTGGTGTTACATTATAATAAATTGAATCATTTCGAGGGTTTGGGGTTATTCGTCAGACAAAATAAGACATTTGATAATGTCACCTTGTGCTCTAGGCCAATGCAGTGGCCAATTTCAGTGTTTCAGAGTTTGTGATTAATCAAGAAAACTGTCCATAAATGAATAACAAAATAAATATATAATAAAAATAATCTGTAGTTCAGCCTTCAGCCCTCAAAAAGCTAGTTCAGCTGTTCAAAAATAATCTTGATTATTTGTCAGGACCAGTTAAAAACAGACTCTACAGACAGCAGCAGGCTGATAAACATAACAAGGAACACACATTCACACTATTTAAAGTAACACAAGGTATGAATGAATTCCTACCAGACACCAGAAGCTGTCACAGACCAACCACTTCAATTTTTCCGTAAATCACATTCATCATGTTCCTGCTAATTTGCAGAGTAGTAAAAGCACTCCCTAATGTCAGAACAGGCTGGTGTCATCACTGTACATAGTCAAACCTGTTTGACTGTCTATCTTAACTTCGTAAATGTTAACACACGAGAACACACTAATAACAATTATTTGACATAATAGGAGTGCAGTAAATTTAAAGTATGCAAACACCCCTTATCTTGGTGTTTCTGATTAAATATCAAGAATTGTATTTCTACATTCACTGTCAATCCTGAAATTAGAAGTAAAGAACAGGGAGAGGTAAACTGAGGTGTGTCTTCCACAGTTTCACGGAAAGGTCTGAAAACTGAAGTGTAAAAACAAGTTGTGGGTTTAAGGTGGGTGGGAATATATTTTAGTTGGGAACAATGACTTTAAATGTGGACAGAGCCAGCTAGCCGGTTCTCCCTGCATACATTCTTTATGCTAAACTAAGCTAACCATCTCCTGGATGAAATTTTATATTAAATGGACAGATGTGAGCATGGTATCAATCTTATCATTTAGCTCTCAGCAAGAAAGCGAAAAAGCATTTTACTCAAAATGAAACAGGAAGTTGTTATAAATTCAGTGCACATGCTTAGATCTCTACCGAACTTTACGTGCTTGATAAGGGTCCCTCCCTGAACACATGCCAATATTCCCTCAATGCCACATAGCGCCACCAACCGGCAACAGGATGTAAGCCGTTTGTGACAAAAATAATTTCACATTCATGTACTGGTACAAAGCATATGATAAGAGGGTGTTCTCTAGCGCCACGTAGGAGACACAGGAAGTGACATATAACTCCTTCCTGACCAGTACAAAAATCGTCCGATACTTCAGATCCGCGTCTACCAACCTCCTGCCACTGTGCCACAGCACGCCACGACCCAACACGCATCACGGCAGGAGGGCCTAATGCTTCGTTGTGTCATATAATTACAAAAGAACTGTAACTCTTATCGGTTACAGTTACTAGGAAAAAATGTGTAATTAAGTTGCAGTTACTTATGAAAATGTTCATGATAACATTGGGGGTTACATCTGAATATTTTCTGTAATTAGCTAGGCTATACGTTAAGTAATATTCTTTTTTTTTACATGTTTTCCGCGTGCACAATGTCTCCCTTTGCCATTTTCAGCCACAGCCATTTAGTAAAGTTTGATGCTATCATGTGTGAATTTGCAGCACCACTTGTCTGCCAGTTAAATTGCCTCCCAAGCTGTCTTTTGAACATGGCTAACATTTAAAAACATTCATTAGAAATTTAGAAATCAAAAAGTAATCAAAAAGTACATACCAGAGATGCTTACAAACCCAGTGTAAAGTTAACTAAATAATACTGTAAAGTTACATGGTCAACAATAAAGCTGTAACATGTTTTTAACTTACAGAGCACAACCATGTAATGTGCAATGCAGTTAATGACAGCTTATAAACTACTGTAAGTCAACACACCCTGCAGACTTTCAAAACAATAAACTGTAACCTGTTTTTCACAGAGCACAACTATAATGTGCAATGTAATCAAGGACAGCTTAAACTACTGTAAGTCAACACACCCTGCAGACTCTCAAACCAGTATAATGTTAGGCTATAACTAAATAAAACTGTAAGGTTAGGCTACATGATCAATAATAAACCTGTAACCTCTTTAATTAACGTGATGGCAGCCAGCGGGACGTAAATGATTACGTTAACCGACCACCACAAGTTTGGCAAGTAAACAAACGCTCGTTCATCTTTTCATAACGAACAACAGTCAGAGTAAACCTCCCGTAGCTCGTAGCTGAAGCAAGAAGCAAGCTAACGTTACATGGCCAATGCTGAGCTAAACATGTTCACTCATCACATATTTGCGTTCAGCGCTTCTTTGTTTGGGTCTTTTTGTATGAAGTTTTAAAGCCAAAGTTTATGATAAATGGCACCGCAGCTGCCGGTGTTTTGTTGTCCTCTCTCACGTGCGGCCGCGCGCAGCAGATGTTATGTGTTACGTAGGCAGGTTATAGGTAATGGAGGGAGGGAATAACTGCAAGCTCATCAGACGTTTCCTAAAAATAAACATTGTTCACGAGTCCCGCGCCTCGAGTCCGAGTCGAGTCTGAAGTCTTTTGAGGACGAGTATCAAGTCGAGTCTCTGTGTGCGACTTAAATCGCGCTCGAGTCTGAGTTTCTAACTCGAGTCCCCATCTCTGGTAGATACTTTGATAAAATAATTGAAATAGTTATACTACTATTACATTATAGGGTAGGGTAACTTGTAATCGGTAACCTATAACATTTCCAAAGTAACCTTCTCAACACTCCTGATTAGATTGATCAGGATGTAAATTCTATTTCTTATTCAAACTTTCTAGGTTTGGAATATTTACATTGACTTTGGAATTCCAATGCTTGAGAATTACCTTAAAATTCCTGGAATAAAGATAATTATGTCTCATAACATCACACAGCAAATGCAGAGCAACTGCATATCCAGCAAACATGAAATTCTGCATCCCAGAGTGTCACTGGCTGCTACAGCATGAAGCAGAACAAATCAGCTCTTGACTTGGAGAGCAAGAACTGACTTCTGCTATGCTGCCTGTTAGCTACAGTGTATTTATCTGTGTAGAAACCCTTAGAATCAAAAGCAGGAGATTAATTTTTAGCATGAAAGACACAAAACCTGACCCCGCTAGTGACAAAACTACTCTGACCCTCTGAGAACAACAGGAATACTTACAGCACCTGGCAGTTTGGAGTTAATTTCAGTTTTGCGCAATCAAATCTGTTCAGCCTCGAGCTCCCTCACCTCTCACACTACAGCTAGCCAGCCATTTTTTGCTTGTCATATGACCAAAAGTGTGAGACAGAAAGGGGGGGAGAGCAATGCAGAGAGAAACAGATTTTGAGGGCAACATACAGGAGAGAAAAACAAAGAAAGAAAGAAGAACAGAATGAAGGAAGAATAGAAATTACGCTAGATTTACCTGAAGGAAGATATAAGTGGGAGAGATCAATTCAAGGAAGGACTAAGAAGGGAAGCGATAGTCATTAATACAGTAGAGCTACTCAGTTTTCCATAAAGGGCCATTGTGCTTATATCAGCCTGTCCTACTCTCCCGATCAGGCTTTAAGAGGGTTAACAGTTAATTACTGTTTAAACACAATGCACAGAGCTTGGCCACTACATAAAGCATTGCTCAAGCCTGCAGGAACACTCTGAGAACACTGCTACACCAGTTTTGACCAGTTGATTGATTTCAACAAAGTTGCAAAATCACTGTTTGACCAAGGTCCTGACCGTTAACACTAGAGGTGGTAGTACTGTTTGGTTTTGTCAAGTTTATTTCTCAAACGGCTGTTTGGAAGTGAGAAGAAGAAGATGCAGATTACTGGGGGCTTCATTGATGAAAATGCGTACGCAAGTCTTTGATTCATTGTTGAATGACTTCAAAAATTGAGAGCTGTGGTATTCATCACATGACATGTGTACTTGAGACACTAAAATTAAAGACAAAGTCATTTTAGCTAATTGATTTTGGCCTCAAGGCTGTTTGTTAATGGAACAGAAAACAACAGAGGCAGAGAGAGGGAGGGTTAACCATTTACAGACTGTTTCTGTTGGCAGATGGTAGAGCAGTACAGCAGTCTGGGAACACAGTGTAGTGAGCTTTGACTTGAATATACACAACAGACGATAGGGCTTTGTATAAGGAGTGAAAACGCCCTCAACTCTTTGAAAATATTTTGTCTAGAAGTGCTGAGCAGTAGTGACCACACGTCTTTTGCAATGTTTTGCAACAGAAGTGACACAAGCTTTTCTGCCAGGTCATCTTTCAGCTGACATGGGGTCAAAGGCCGCTGATGACAAATCTTTTTTTTACTCTGAAATAATATCCCTAAGACAAGAGAGCATCAGGGAAGCACTGAAGAATCACAACAGTGCACAACTCAACCACAGGAGCCAAACGGACAGATCCCCATGTTTTAGGAATATTAAATGACATATAGCTGTTGACATTTGAGTTCTAAAGCTTCCTCAGAGGACATCTGATGGTCAGAAACTTCAGCCACGTGCTGCACACAAACTACTGTAACATAAAATAACACTTGAGAATGAAGAATTACAATCGCCAAATGCTGCCTCCTGACCACAAACTTGCCGTATCAGAAACACTAAATATACAGTACACCGATTTATCACTTAACAAAGAAAATTCCTTTGTTATCTCTGGTAAAAGGTTCAACCACATAAACAACACACTGAACAGACATATTAATATTTACTTGTTGCAATGCAACAAAAATAGGTCTAGTCTTATAGTGCTCCATTGGGGTTTTGCAGTGTGTGTGGTATTATAATTGATCAATCCACGATTTTTTTCAGCTCCAGTTAATTTGTGTTGATCCTCTTTCTTGATGATGAAGGACGTTATATTTCCCAGCAGGGATTCATCGAGTGATTTTATTGTAAGTAGAGCTGGAACAATTATTCCATTATTTGACTGACAGAAAGTTTATCTGCAACTATTATGATAATCGATTAATCATTTGAGTCCTTCTTTCAAGCAAACATTTGATGGTTACGGCTTCTCAGATCTGAGAATTAGCTGCTTTTCAATGTCTTTATGCTTAGGGATTTTTGGTCAGTGGACAAAACAGGATCTTTGAAGATGTCACTTTAGGCTATAGGAAATTGTTAAGACATTTTCACAATTTTGTTACGTTTCAAAGACTAAACAATTACTCAGGAAAATAATCAGAATTGAATATTGAAAATGGCAAAAATTCCACCTTTCTAGGTTTTCAAATAAAAACGTATTTTTATTATTTTAGATTAACATTATTGTTTCATGCAATTAATCGTTGCCAGAAAATAGTGCAATCTGTTTTCCAAAGTGCTTATTTTGTTTTGGACCCTCTAAAACCTCAAGATATCAAATTTGCAATGATATAACAAAGGGAAAGTGGCACACTCATTAAAGAAGCTAGAACCACTTTTTTGGCACTTTGCTTCTGGATCTACATATTCAGCTCTCTGTAGCCTATATGGATTACAGATCATATATACTACTACACAGAGGACAATGAGCAAAAGTTTCAATTTCCGTTTAGGAGTCTGCGCACTACAGAGGAAATCAACGGAATGATCGAAAACAAAATTAAACAACCGGATATGTTAGATTATCCCCTGTAAGAGCACGTTACTATTATTGGAAGAAGTAGGCCTACAAGAACAAATGTCTCGAGTGCTAATTGTAAGATCACACACGGCAACAATGTTGAATATTACAGTGATTTTTCTCCCCAAAGGGCGCGTCCACTCAGCATGAGAAACTGTTACTGCAACAGCTGCAAAATCACTCACCTAAAAGCAACTCCTAAACGACAGCTGTTAAACTCGATATCACATGAGAATACAGACACTGCTTTTACGCACGACTTGTCCAACCGCAGGAGGTCTTCCCTTGTCGCTGGCTTTGCTGTCCGTCCAGTAAGGAAACCTGCAGATCTGTGTCATTCTTCACGTTGTAAAATAAAGGCGTCTGAAGGTAGGGAGGAATTTCTGCACCAACATGACTCTGCAAAACTCTCGCAGTGTGTGTTTGTGCGGGAGCAATACGCATGTGCAAGAAGTCAGGAGCGGCATTCCTTAAACTGAAACTGAACGTCTGCCATAGCAAAACAGCCGACAGATTCAGGGATTATAAAACTATTACACTGCTGAAACGGCACGATAATTTTGATTGATGATTCATGGAGACAAATAAAACGGGGTTTCATTTCTGGACTGGTGACTCATCTTGGCTGTGAGACATTTTATCCTTTAACAAACAGTAAATCCTATCATTACATGTACCACAATAGGGGATTAGCCTATATAAATTACCCTATATCAAGCGCGAAAAATATATCCAGTGGAGGAATGTAACTAAGAGGCCTGCGTTTACTCACTGTCTTCAAGTACAAATTTGAGGTAACCCACTTCACTATTTTGCAGCTTTATTCTTTCCACTAAATTTGTCTGACAGTTTCATACCATTACTGTGCAGTGAAAATCAAGTATCTCCAAATTTGGTAAATTTGAATGTTTCTCATAAATTGAAGGATTAACTGTTCCTACTTCTTAAACTAAACTATTTATCCCCCTCTCCGGATTAACTGGAAAATAAAGGCATTGTCACAAAGCTGAAAACAGGGCTGTTTTTCTGAGCTCATGAAAAGCTGACTTGTTGGAGTGGTACTTACAGGACAGCGACGCAATAAACACAGGATGATCTTATAGAATATGATGCATTGCTGTGGATTAAACATCCCCACAGTATATAAAGAAGTTAAAATGAGCACAACCGTAAACATTTACAGCAGCAGAGAACAGAGTATTACATTTGATTGTAAATGTAGATGATAATACTTTTACTTTTTCTTAGTGGAGTATTTTCACAGTGTGGTATTCTTTATGATAAAGGAACTGAATACTTGTTCCACCACTGACTATTTATCCCATGTGAATGCACGTCACCAATGGTGAATTGGTGATTTGTTTGAACAAGTCATTCTTAACTGAAGTTTCTCTCACAAGCTTTTTTCCGGTCTTCATCAGCGCATGGAGTTTGCTCACTCATGCAGTTGGCTATTTGAACAGTGAAACATGTCACACAGGTATTCTCCATCATTTGCTGAGCCAAAGTAAGCCAAAGGTGACAGCTTGTGACTGTCCAAAACAATAAGTCAGACTCTCTGCCTGTTTGGTTGACTGACGCAGCTGCCTTCATAAGGAGCGACTCTGTGATCCATTTCCTAGGTAACCCACGGTAAATTATCTTTATTTTGTTTCATGCAGACAGATTGACTGACTCTCTTTAGAAAGTGTTGCATGTGACTTGAATGACACGTCATAACTTAGGTAAGCATAGTATCTTGTTTTGAATCAACATCCAATAGAATCTTCACACACGTATAGATGGGTGAAAAGTAATATTTTTTGGACACCCAGTGAATCTAGGTGGGTCTAGGAAGGTTAAATACTTCCCGCCAGGATGCATCCTTCAGGTCTGGTTTTCACTCTGTACTGCTGAGGCCTTTTCACCCCAGCTGGGCTTTAATAAGTCTTCTTGCTTAAGACATTCGGAGCTTCCTGAAACCTTCTTCAATAATTACAGTTGATTAGCTCACAAAATTGTCCATTACACTGAGGAACTTTTGTTCACGTTGAATGGAAAAGTTCAGTCTTGAAAAAAACATCAACAACAAAAAATCCCACAATGACCTCAAATTCAAACTCCATCGCTGATGAAGTTGTTCTTATCTCATGAAAAGTTTTGGAGATACATGGTTTTCACAGGACGTCAAGGTAAGTTATTCATCTCCATGGTCTACTGCAATGTCTAAATAACTCCATGAACTGTTGACTGGTTTGATCAAGTGAACAAGTTTTTTTGACAGTCTGACAGTTCATGTACAGATAGAACTTCCTTAAGAAATACATGAATTTAAAAAGGGGGGTCGGGGAAGTAAAGGCCTTTTTCCATTGTGCTCCCTGATATGATCTTCTTCTCCATTAGATACACACACTCAAGACTGCCCTAAGCCCCCCGACACACACACACCTTTTTTGGTGCTGCAAGCGCTCATCCTGACTACATCAAACACAGCCAGACTTCAGATGTACATTGAAATCCTGTCCATGGATATCTCAAACAGTAGGAGAGGTGACAAGCCACACCCTTGGCAGATGGCCGGGTTGAACATGCTTGACTTAAGACAACAAACACAGCTCTCTCTTTGAACATACAGGAAATGAATGACTTGCAACAGCAACCAGTGAACTCCCCATCTCTAGAATACTGAAGTACAAAGATAGAGATTAGAGTCTAGGTGGGGGTTTGAGTTTGTACCAGGTGGAAACTGTGGGCGTGTATTTGCACCACAGCATATTTCCAACTGTGTCAGCTAATATGACATTCAGGAAGTCTACCTGTTGTTGTGATTGCATTATTAAGCGCACTTCTCACACCACACCCAACAACACGGATAACATGAAAACAAAAATGACTTGCAGATATATAGCTGGGACAGGTTTAATCATATTAAGATAGTGATTGACTGGAGTTAAAAGACAGCAGATTCATGATGTGAAAGCTGCTATTTCACTATTATTATCCTGCTGAAAGAGGCCACTGCCATCAGGGAATACCATTTCCATGAAGAAAGGATGTACATGGTCTGCAGCAATGCTTAGGTAGGTGGTAGGTGTCAAAGTAACATCCACATGAATGGCAGGACCCAAGGTTTCCCAGCCATGTGCCATGTGCTCCCCAGGTAATCGATGCAACCGGCCATCCATGTACCTTCTTCCATTGCTCTGTGGTCCAATTCTGATGCTCACATGCACATTGAATGCACTTTCGGCAGTGGGTGGTGTGTGGTTAAGCAACAAACTGTGATGCACCGGTTGTTTTGACACGTTTCTATCAGAACCAATATTAACTTTCAGCAATTTGACCTACAGTAGCTCGTCCGTTGGAACGGACCACACGGGCCAGTCTTTTCCTTCCTTGGACCCCTTTTGATTTGTACTAACCACTGCAGACTGGGGAGATGCTATGACCCAGTTGTCCAGCCATCACAATTTGGCCCCTGTCAAAGTTGTTCAAATCCTTCCACTTGCCCATTTTTCCTGCTTCTAACACATCAACTTTGAGAACAAATTGTTCACTTGCTGCCTAATATATCCTCTGACAGGTGCATTGGTAATGAGATCATCAGTGTTTTTCACTTTACCTGAAATAATGTTGTGGCTGATTGGTGTTTGAATCAAAAGTACTTATTATTGCACATAAGTCAGTGTTACATTATTATATGTTATCTAATTGGATTGTTGTATGCATTAAAGTGTAAGTATAACAATGCATTGAATTTTATAAACGGCTTATAAGTAATCTACAAAGTAACTAGTTAAATAATTGTAGTCAAGAAAAAGTATAGATTTCCCTCTGAAATGTAGTGAAGTTAAAGTATTAAGTATCACAAAATGGACTAAAGTTAAGTGCAAATAGCTCAGAATTGTACTTAAGTACAGTATTTGAGTAAATGTGCTTGGTTACATTCCACCGTTGGAAACCGACTGCAACAGTTCTCACTCAACAAAACAGAGAGACATATTTTTGTGACAAAAAGCTTCCACAGTCAAGAAAAGAGTAGCTGTGTTTTAAAATGAACAATGCTAGGATTAACCGTGCTGATTTTTACTTTGATATGTGATAGTCGATTCAGTCCATTTACTGCTACAAGGAAGTAATAAAACAAAAGTACAACAGCACAGTGACACAGCAAAATGCAGGCCACATTTCAGTTCTGTCAGTGAGCACTCTTCTCTTCTGTCCTCTTTTACACCGGCCTCTGTGCCTTCTCCTTTCCATAGCTCCATCCTCTGCTGCTTCTAACCTCCCCTTTATTTTTTATTCCCTTATTTCTCTTGAACAGTAATGAGAGAGAACCATTGCTTAGATTATTACTAAATTCCGATTTAACTTTTTAAATTGAGTGATGATGTGACAATGCTGCTGGATAACAGGTGCTTGTGTTTGGTGGGAGAACTGCAGGACTTTATTGACCTTTGTGTTAGTGTGAGGAGGGAAACCTGACATCATGCTCTGTGAATGTGCTGCCCTCTGCTGTTTGACTACAAAAGCACAAGCACGTGTGAAAAACACTGTTGGTAAAGGGGTACTCTGCCGATTTTACCCATGAACTCAGTTTACTCCTGACAAGTAAAACACAGCCTGTGAAAACAGCGGTATAATGTCTTCTGTGGCTTTGGAGGGAGGGGATTCAGACCCTTAAGTAAAAGTAGCAGACCACACTACAAGTAAAAGTGCATTCAAAACCAACAAATTCTGGAAGTATTATCAGCAAAATGTACTTAAAGTATCAAAATTAAAAGTAAGGTGTTTAGTTTATTTAACTTCAGAAATCGGCAGTTCTTAACACATCAAGGAACACTTAATCATTCAGTTTATCAGAAAAGTTCAAATTCAGACACATGGTTTTCACGGGACAGGAAGGGTATGAAAAATTATATTCTGAAATGTAACATAAACAGTAAAATTTGCTTCTCAGATGTAGTGGAGTAGAAGTATAAAGCAGCATAAAATGGAAATGCTCAAGTAAAGTACAAGTACCTCAAATGTAGGTATTCATTCCACCGCTGGAGAAGTTTGAAAAATATATCAATATATATATCAAACACTTAACTGCACTGACATGTGATGCAAAAACAAGGAACAAGAAGATACATCATTTACTGTATGCAACTATCAGAAGGAGAATCATTTCAAATGTTTTGATATTAGTGCAGATCCAGTACCTGACTTTAAGTACAGACAGGGGAAATATTATATTGCTGTAAACTTGCTTTTCATTTAACAAAGAAGAAAATTATGATTTAAATTATTAAAGTAGATTACAAATCTGACCAGACATTCAATGCCAACATTTGGTAAAGTTTTTGGTCCGGACCAAAAAACACAACAAAAGAACAATTGAGAATTGGATACTCAGGCTTTTTTATATACAATGCACAAAGAAAGTTTATTCTATCATTTTTGGTACTTAAGTAGAATCTTGAAAATATTTGAGTTCAAGAGTTTTAAACCAAATACACAATGCATTTAGCAGTTTAACTACCTCATATTTAGTGATTCTAAAACAGACTGTAAAGCAGATTATTGCAAACAGTATGTTAAACACCCATCAACTAGCGAGAGCAACACTTACATATGTAAAATTAGTAGTAGCTCAGTGGTGATGCTAAGGACTGCTGTGCAGTTCATAGTAAATATACCTGACAGGAAGAACTGATAAGGATGAAAGGTTCCTATGAATTACCATAGGAAATGCATATGCATCACTGTCGACCCCTTATGGAAAGTTCAGGTAATGATACAACAACTTTATATTTACATTTTTACATTTCAAGTAAATGATGTAAATTAAAAAATTCACTGTTGGATATAAGATGCAAGATTTAGAAATATGTGGAATTTGACATGCTGAAATACTTTTGTCTAACACAAAACAACAGCACAAAAACAGATTAGCCCACTTGACCAACATGTGTATCTGCAGAGTTAGGAATGCATCTTCTATCATATCATCAAACCAACAAAAAAAAGACAGAAAAGAAAGTAAGAAGAAAGAAAGAAAATAGCACACTCTGGCCTGAAATTTTAACCTCTCTAAGTTTTATGAACATAACTAAACGGACATTTTGTGTACATCTGTGTACATAAAAATATTTAAACTACATCATTTAAAATGTTATGATATAACAAGATGCGGAGAAACACTAATATATTATAGAACACAGTAAAAATGTGTAAAAATGCTCATTGAGGTAGCCCCATTATTCCATTAAGTCTTTACCTTATGAGGCAATTTCATGTAAATTATCAACTTCATTTTTGCCTCTGTCAAATACAGATAGCCATGCCTGTAATTGTGCACGTTCCAAAGAAGTAAGAAAACGATGAAAGCAATGTTGGAGCGCACATCAAGACCATGCCATCTCTAATAAACATTCACTGCCTGTAGGGTCACCATTCAACCACTCAGACAGGACAGGAATCCCCTCTTTCCAAGTTTTATAGCGGTTTATGCCTTGATGTGTGATGCCCACCACCAACAACACATTGGGTCCAGATGGGAGGAGGCAGAAAAAGAAGGCAAGAGAGTCAGAGAGAGATAGAGAGAGAGAGAGCACGGTTGATGTACATCTGTCATGCATTATTGCAGCGAATGCCAGCGCTGCTATCCTGGCTTTAGAAACTATGTGACTATGTGATGGGTCCTCCTTAAATCACAATACGATTCCTCCTCCTCCTCCTCTGTGCCGCTTCTTTTTAGTGACTATATTAACACACAAACACACATAGGCAATGACACGTTCTCTCAATTCACACACAGGCACACACAAAAAAAACACAGTCTCAAACATCGGGTGCTTTCTTTCTGTCTTACACACACACACACACACACACACACACACACACACACACACACACACACACACACACACACACTATCCCCCTATGAATTCCTCAGGAAGGAGTCAGCCTTCTTCATTCCTCTGGACACAACTTTTCCTTAACAAGGTACTGATGGTCTTGACCTCCTCTTCAAACAAACCCTTCCCTCCAATCAGGGAGGATTGTGGAGCAGGGCTCAGCCGAGGCCTGTGGGTATTACAGAGGAAACGTCCTGATTCTCCTTGATTACTCGCTCTCTCTCTCTCTGTTTTCCCCCTCTTTCTGCCCCCGCTCTCTCGCTCCAAATGTCTCTGTCTCAGTGGCTTCTGGCTCTCCTGTTGTCTTTAACCCAATCTCGAACTTTTCTTTCCTGTCTATGTCTGTCTACTCACTGTATTTTCTTTCTTGTCTCGGCTGCATCCATCCCTCTGATTATTCCCCGGTTTGCTATTCAGAGTTTTCCAGTCTCTTGACGATGAGCTGTTCATCCACTTTGTTAGCAGAATTGATCAAATTCAACAAAACCTTCAATCAAGACTTTAGAGAGACAGTTAGGATCCAGTATTGTACTGTATGTGTGTTAATATTTCACAAATTGCCGTATTGACATGCGTGACAGGGGTAAAAGCACATATATATATGTAATTAAAATAATTACTCTTTAAAACCACATTTGACTATTAGTTAAAAAGAGTATGACATTTTCAAGAGGTGCATTTTCTTTCTCTCTCTCAGAGGAAATAGGAATGTTGAAAGTAATGTGTTTCAAAAACTACTACTATAATAATAATACTTTTCTGGAAGATATTCTCCACAACAATCTCATTCTTTCTTGTTATTATCCAATTCATGTTATTTCAAAAACTGTATAAGAACTATGTCTTTCTTACAGAAATATTCTTGCACAAACTTTGCCAGTTAGATTTAGATTAGATGTACTTCTTATGTTTATAATAATTTTTCTATGAATTCTAATTATTCTACAGATTACACTGGATGACAATGGAACACTGATATAGGATAACAAATATTGTAGGGAATACATTCATCATTATAGTTGTAATACAAACAGAGGTGCACAATTTAAAATATTATTCAAGTGAAGGAAAACCTCCTATAACATTGTAGTTGCTCAGAGGAAGTTCATCTGTAAGACAAAGACAGGTGTTTGGCATGTTTTTAAAATGTGCCGTGAAGACTACTTCAACAATCTCTGAATTTACTGACTTTTAATCCAAAACGTAGTTGCTACATGGCTATTAAAAAAGTGACATGACAGTGGATAAAATTGTTTTTGGGTGTTTGGCAAAAATGTAACAATCTAAAAGACTACAACATCTATAAAATGTGGAAAGAGAAAAGCAAAAGAGAGAAAAACAGCAACTCATGTAACTTGTTGCAGTCGATCCCGTGGAGCTGCAGCTTTTCTCTTCTGTGGGCTTTTCTTTACTTTCAATATTTTACTCAGAGAAAAATATTAATATATTCTATAATTAAAACACACTTATGTTGATGCATGGGCCAGAATTAAACCTGTGAGCTATCATTTTAAAAACAACATACAGAAGCAAATTTATGCTTACTCAATGTGGTATAAGACTATAAGTCGTTATCCCACTAGCATACAGCTAGCATGCTGTAGCACGTCTACTGCCATGCTAGTGGCTCTGTGTTGCTGTACTTAGCATTTAACTCAAAGCTGTGCCTAACATCAGCATGCAAACATACTCACAGTGACAATGCTAACATGCTGATATTTAGCTGGTATAATGTTTACCATATTTACCATTTTAGTTTTGTGTGTTAGCTTGCTAACTTTTTCTAAAAAGCACAAAAGCAAAGTACAGTTGAGGTTAATGAGAATGTCCTTTGTTTTTCAGGTAGAATCACCTAAATTATTACAATTCATCCTGAGGGGAACAGAAACGTGTGTACCAAATGTCATGGCAATCCATCCCATAGTTGTTGACACTTCACTTAAAGCCAACCATATGGTGGCGTTAAAGGAAAAATCAGGGATCACCAAAGACATTAAGAATTAACATCTGGGTACCATTAATGTCTGTACAAAATTTCATGGCAATCTATCCCATAGTTGTTAAGATATTTCAGTCTGGACCAAAGTGGTGGTCCGACCGACAGAAGGACATTGCCATCCCTAGAGCCACCCTGCTAGCGTGGATAAAAAGTAGCATTTGAGATGGCGTCTCATCCGCTCTCCACAGAGAACCATCCTGTCAGACATGTGCCATTGGTTTGCACCGAGCGTGCGTTCTCATGTTGTGGTGGCAGCTAAAGAGATGTAAAGCCTCTTGTCCTCACATGACCGGCTTTATTACAGGGCAGCCTTCCTCATCTAACTTCACCACTAATTCAACTGCTCTCTTGATCTTTCTGACTCTCACTGTCTCTCTCTTTTTCACCATGTTTACTGTGTTTCAGTGCCTCTCAACACTTCTGCTCTCTAGCTGTGGTGTTTTGTATTAAGGACAGTCTGGTTGAAATATGTGCTTTTTAAATGACACTGTGTGTGGGTGTGTGTGTTTGTATTACTGTATGACATGCATTTGTGGAAATCTATGTTTTTGTCGTTGTATGCATGTGTGAGGGGAAGTATGTGGGTGCAAGCATGTCAGAGACTGATGTATGTAAATGTGAAAGATACTCTATGTGTGTATGTGTGTGATGGCATAAAAAAAAAGAAGACAATAGCAGCACAAAATATAAAAGTCGAAACAGTGACACAACATTTTCACTGATGGGGCGAAGACGGTGAGGACTGTCCATCATAAATCAACAATTCTAACTATGACACTGTGAATAGGCGTCTGGGCAAAATGACCGGAAAGTGACACAACAGCCACAACAGTGTTACAGAATTCTTTTCACACTTCCTGGACAGTAACAGCAGGGCACGAGCGGGAACTGCCCCTCGAACAAGAGACCCCTCTGAGTCAGGAGAAAGGGGGACATTGTAGGCCAGAATCCAAAGGTCATTATGGCTGACTCCTGCTGACTCACTGATGGTCCAACCAGGCCTAGGAGGACCAATTTATGTACGTCTTGGGCCACCATTAGTCAAACATTCGTCACAATGTCCATTTAGGTGAAGAACATAAAGAGTGTATTCTGTTCTCTGGGGCCCAAATGTGGATTTCTCAATCCTGGCGTACCCTCATGTGATTGCGTTTCCTCCCCCTGCATGGTGGACTCGGTGGATTCCTGCATCAGAGGACTCCCACTGAGATGCTGACTGACTGATACCAAAACTGTGCCCGAAGGTAACTTGCTCTGTGGAAAAAAGAGCTTCTTCTGTGGAAAAGAAAAAGATGCCCTTCTTCCTCTTCTTATTCTGCAGAATTCTATCTTACACTTTATTGGTTGCTCAGTGCCGATTGGCTGACACATTATCTGATCTTTAAAAACATATCTTACCTGATTTGGGTACACTGATTGTTGTAGTTCTGCTTTAATTTGTGACGTTTTTTGTGGTAGTAGCCCTGCATGTCATGCATTTAGCATGCTTCTTGAAAGTGTGATGTATAGATTTTAAAAGAAAAGATGTCTCTTTCTCCAAATTACCTGTTCAAATGTTTGCATGTTTCTTAATACATTCTGACATGTCACAGTAGGAACATGTATAAATAATATAATTAATAATGGCTGAATTCCATTTAGCTGCTTCAATGTCAGGGTTCTGGTGTTGTGCAAGCCGGCTCACTGTCACATGGCTTACTGAGACACTTGAATAGAACGTAGCCTTGTGTAAAGTTATAAGTAACACCTGCGCTTTTACTACTATGACAAGTCAAAATGTCTGTGGAAAAGGCTTGTTTGTAGACCTCTGACTGGATAATCCGCCCAGCATCTATGTATATAAATGGAACTGCTGGGATTCTTGTTTACATATTTGATGAAAGTCACTTAGACTGAAAGGTCATGTTAAATAAATATGAAATAAATCAGCAGCAAGTGAGACAGTTTGTGCGTGTTTGGAGGCTTCGTGTTTTGACTGGGGCTTAGTCACTGTCTATTTTGCAATAGTGACTGGCATTTTCACAACAATAGGACTGGAAGCAAACCAATCAACATTGTGACATCATTGTTCATGTTAAGGCAACCATGCAAAGAATGAGTAACCATGAGTAGTTTTCTTTAACATAGATCCTCTTAGAATAAACCCGAAGGTCGTGTGAAATATTACAGATGAACTGTCTCTACAGCCAGTTTCCACTTTAAAAAAACTTTTGTTGAGCTGTGTCCAAACGCCAGTTTCACAAAGATGTTTCATGTTTTAATTTAGCTCTGATATAGGTCTAATGCAAGTTAGACAGTTTCACAAATATGAGGACTGCCTTATTCGAAAAAGTTAGCCACCCTATCCGCAAACTTAACTAAGAGCCATGTTTCCATGGTTGCAATCAGTGACACCTGCTGACCGGTGGCACCAACTGGCCCCAAAGAAGAAAACATGGCTCATTATTTGAGGTTTGCTAACAATGCTGTGGAGTGAGGGATTGGAGGGGAAAGACAGACTGTTGGAAATATACAGCAATGAGGAAACTATCCTGAGCTGACTGACAAGTTAGCAGAAGTACTGAGCCCAGCAGCTCAGCTCTACTACAGGTCTGCGCTTCGTTGAGATTTTATGAGGTTTTATTGTATTGTTACGCTTTTCACTGAATTGTCCCAGTAAAATGTCCTTGTAACTGTTGAATTCTTTCGAAGAATTACAAACATTTTCTGCTGGACTGAAGGGAGACGAGCTGCCCGATGCGGTTGCTATGCCAGCCATGTTTTTTTAGTTTTAAAAAAATGGATAGTCAAGAACTCAACAGCTTTGTGCGACAGACAGATGCAGATACTTGTATAAAGTCTGACTATTAGTTGGACCAGTCTGTCTTTGTGAAACCCACCCCAAAAGTTCAAAATATAAGATAACTGTAAATTATTGAGTAATATAGTAGCACAAATAGACAAGCAAGAAAATAGAAGGCAATTCAGAGACTAGTTGTTGAATCACAGATCATTTCATTTGTTTAAAGATGCATCAACGCTCCTCGCATGAATCTGAGGAGAAATGTGAAATTCAGGATCAATAGAGATTCAACCAGATTATTTTAATCAAACACAATTACTGGACATAAAGGTTCTCAGGGATAAATTAACAGTGTAGGAGGATATTAGGGCTACAGTAGCCTACTGGTTCTGATGTTATTCAACACATCATAAGACAATTTTTATGTCTGAGTCAAAACTGACAATTCAAGAGATTCAAGTGCATACAAAGAGGTTTGTTGTTTGTGAAAAGGAGGGTCTGTCTCACCCTCTCCATAGACAAGGAGATATCAAAAAAAAAAAAGAGAAAGACACTTCAGGATTTGGAAACCTTTCCTGTTACTCTCAGTGACTCAACAGCCTCCTATGGTGAAACACTGTAAAGCAGAGACCTGAGGCATGGAAAGTAACAGAGACAGAGTGATTCAGTGAAAGTGAATGGCTCTGACTCCCCTGCCCATCACTGAAGGGGGAGAGGGAAAAAAAAGAGCAGTGAAAGGACGGAAAGAGGGGGAAATGACTGGTGGCTGTGTGGGAAGAGAGAGAGAGAGAGAGAGAGAGAGAGAGAGAGAGAGAGAGAGAGAGAGGAGGGGCTTAAAAAGTATGAACTTGTGTATGATTAAGCTGCAGGAAGCATTAAGAAGGGAAAAGACTGCCAACAGGACACGGTATACTCACTCTTTTAGCCTTTTACTGAGGACGAGTTGCCTTATGGCTCCTCAGAGGGTGACTTTTTCTGCCGGGTCACACTTTTTCTAGCGCGCTCCTTCACTCCTGAGAGTTGTCTTGTTAATAAAATCCGGAGCATTCAGATTGAGCCCGTGCTGTTTTTCCTCTTTCCACCGTGCGTAATTTCTATCCAGGATCGAAAAAAAGGCGACATCACAACAACACGAGGACGAGGAATCAAGACAGAAATAAAACGAGCTGGGGAAAATGAAAGCCGTCTTGGATCTCTGCATGATTTTCCTCATGCTGCACGCTCCCGGCGTGCTGTCCTTGTCCACACGTAAGTTGCACATAGATGTCCATCGATGCGCAAAGCCATGGTCTGGCTGGGAAAGGGTTGATTTTGGGTATAGGCTGCCTTTTTGGTGTACTAAGACCAGTTTAAACCATGTGTCACCCAAAGAACTTAGTGTAAACAGCTGTGTGACATTTTCCTGCTCTGGTATGTATGAGTTTTGAGTTCAAAAATTGATTTTAGAGTACATCACATTTTAAAAAGGAAATTTGTCATGCAAACAGATAAACTACAATCATTGATAAGACAATGATAGGGATATTACAGTGATATTAATGTTGGATACATACTATTTTTGTAAGGGTATAGACAAACAATACAGAAACACTACAAGCACTGATATAAATATTATAGTGATATAGGGATACAATTACTATTTTGCAAAGATATTAGTCAGTGCAAACATTGTTTAAAAAATGTAAGCCCTGATAATAATTTTACAGGAATGTTACAGTGATATTATAGAGTATAAAAACACTAAAATCTTCACTAAAGTGTTCCAAACAGGGTACATGGTTCCATTGGAGGAATAAATCAACATAACATTATGTAAATCCCACATAGGAACACATATGATTAACACTTATCCTTCATTGGGATACTGTATTTGAAATATGTTTCCAACACAAAATAACTCAGCAGACTCGCTCCTAAGTTGCTTTATAAGGGCTAACTTGCTTGGGTCCACTCTGGTTGATTTCTGCACATATTAGAAAAGGACAAATGCCACTTTATCCAGTTGACACCCCCTGTTATTGATGTGCTCCTGCTGAAGTACAGTGGTTGGATCCCTGCAGAGAGAACTCATCCCCCAGGATGCTGACTTTCAACAAGTCGGGCCATAATTTGTTTAACACATGGAGGGCAAGGAGGCTTTACGAACCGCAACAAAACAGTGACATCATTTGCTCGGGTTTTGGAGAATGTTAACCGGCAGCTTAATGCACAGTAACGTAAATAAATCAAAGTTATGTCCGCTTCCCCATTAAGTGGCTGGATTAGTTTTTATGGTGAGCACACTGGCAAAGAGCAGCTCCTCAGGGAGGATCTCCTGTTATTCATCCAGTTTGAAAAGCGCTAATAAAAGAAAGTATACTTTTAGGGGCTTATGGAGGACAATGGGCCTTGATCATAAGCGGCCCGCTGTTTATTATAGGGCCTAATAGGTCATTACTGTTTTATTCACTGTAATAATGGAGGGTGCCTCCCCTTGACTTAGTGTGCTGTGGTTTACAGATGCCACTGAAATAAAATAGTTTAAATGTGGAATTTTCTTACCAACATATAATTAGTTTTTTGTGTAGCTCATAATCCCATAAAGTTTGAGTTTATATGTCCTGTTATCGTATAAAGAGGTATTTATGTTGGCTATGATCATTTAAGACCAAATATTCCACTCTGAAACACTCCACTGAAATTAACTTCTCATATCCTACATCTCCCATTTCTCCTGCCTGTGCTTGCCCTAATTTGACTTGACGTTAGACAAGATAATCTCTCCTCTCTCCAGATAGGAGCATCTGTTAAATACCTCGAATGAAAATCTGTTTTTTTTCCCCCCAAAAAACAAAACAAACATCCGCTGCCATCTCCTCAATCTCTTTTCAGATGTTGTTGCACGGCTCGTTGTCACTAAATGTTGCGTGACTTCTTCCACTTGGCTCGTCCACACTGGTCCTTCAAAATGTTCCACATGTACTACACGTCTATTGTGGAGCAGACAGAGGAAAGTATAGGCTTTCTTTGAACTGGATGAGTTCTTTAGAAACAGGAGGGGATGTCATGTACCTTTTGAAGGCTGACAGCATAAAGAAAAGTCTTTTCAAGTCACCAAAGACTTAAAATCTGCCATAAATGTCAAAGGAGATCTCCTACTCTGGCTGAAACAGAAATTGAAAAATAGCTCTCTGCTCTCAATCCATCTTGCCCAAAAACTCCATTGCGGGGTTAATCCCTGGCCCTGATCAGAGCTGTGCTTCAAGCAGCCTCAGCGTCTCCAAACAATTAATATTTTACAAGCCATTTCCTCCAGTCAGCGTGTTAAGCAGAGACAATAAACAGCAGTAATTGTGTATCACTGTAGTGTTTGAACTGTAGAAGTAGGGGTGTTAAGGGGCTTCACACCCCGCTTAAGGGCAATGTCCCGTCCTCAGCGCCCAGAACACATAAACACTGATTGTTATTCAGATGGATCAGCATATTATTGACTAATCACAGCCGCCTTTAGTCTGCCGGATCCGGTGACAAAGACAACCGCCCTCAGTGCATGTGTTTGTTTGTATTCATGTGTGTGCATAAATGTGTAGAAGTGCTGTGTCAAAGCTCTAGTTGGGGTTATGATATTGATATTGGTGTGGAGTTACAGTTGAATTAACTTCTTCAAAGGCAGCTCCTCCATCAAGGACAACACAATGTATGTCAGCAGTAAGGTGGCTGGTAGCTGAATAGATGTGGCCCCGGGCGCAGATTTGGAGTGGTCTGACAAAATGTTGACGCTCTCCCTCACTCACTTCCCAGTCATTTCTGCATAGAAATCGTCTTGCTTACATGTTTTCATATCGCTGTCTACTTAGGTGGGCAACATTTTTCTTTTAAGATCCTCCAATCTGAAGAAATAAACTCTGCCTCTAGATGTTTTTGTCCTTCTGGTGCTGTGTTAACCTCTAGTGAGAGCAAAAACTCTTCCACTCTCATTCTCAGCCTAAAACTTTGGAACAATCACATGACCATCTGAAGATATTGTCATGTCATCAGCTGTCTTCCTCTAATATCCATCTCTTCCGGCCCTGCTCCAGATGTAGCAGTAATCTACCCCCAGGACCCTGTCCTTCGTATGGGGTCCAACCTGACCGCCAGCTGCTGGGTCCACTCCGACCTCGGTGTCCACGCCAGCTCTCTGTTCTGGACGCTCAACGGTCAACAGCTGCCCAGCTCCCTGTACAAAGTGCTGAGCCCGACCAACCTCAGTGTGACGCTGGCTGGACTCAACGCTTCCAGGCAAACGTCTGGTGACAACCTGGTCTGTCACAACCACAAGGGACACATCTTGGCTGGCTCCTGCCTCTATGTCGGGAGTAAGTTGAAGTTTCTTTTTTTAGCGTAGTTTCACTCATGTAGAGGAACCATATTTTTTATTTTATCATTTTATTAGTATGTTTTTGGCCGCCATTTCTCTGGGTGGAACATGACTGCATTTGTCTCTCCGCTGTTTAGTGAATGTTAAGGAGAGGGGTATAGGGTATAACAAAGAGGTGAGGAGTGGAAAGGTAACAGCAAGGAAATAGTGGGCAGATGTTTAAGTGTCTCTACACAGTTGTGGCTGTATTTTATGTTTAGTATTCCTGCTTTCAGGCCAGTGAGAGGCCTCCATGAGTGTGTCACTGTGTGACGCTTTGAGCACCTGTGTGGTCCATTACTCGCTCAATCACTCATAAGGTATGGGTCATAGGACATTTTACACAGACAAATATTTGTAGTTTTTTTCTTATGAGGGCCAGCATTTTACAGTGAAATTTATTGGGTGATTATGTTAATGTTGTGCTACGATGTGTGTCTCCTCCGGGGGCAGTCCTTTCCTTCAAGAACTAGTTTAGCATTTTGGGAAATACGTTTATTTGCTTTCTAGCTGAGAGTTAGATGAGAAGAAGAAGTTAGCTTAGCTTAGCATTATGATTGGAAGACTTCCTTTAGTGCTGTTGTTACTGTTAGTTTTCCAGGCAAAACAGCTGAGATATATCGTGTTAATTAGTGAGCTTTAGAGGTGCTGGCATGCACCTTTGGACAGCAACAGGCTACTTTTTTTTAACTCTTTGTGTTAAGCAAAGCTCACCCTGGTTGCTGGCCTTAGCTACATATTTACACAGTGAAACTATTTCATTTTAGTCAAAATGACTATAACCTAATAGTACCCTGAACACAAAAAACAAGCCTTTAATGATTATTCTGTTTATTACATCTTTGGTCTTCTGTTTGTAGTTTTGGCCATAATTTCTATCAGTTATGATAACATTGTATTCAGCAAAGTAATTGAGGTCTGGGAGCACAGCGGCATCCCTACAGCATAGTCTGACAAGGCAAGAAACACAAGCAGTCAGATGATCAACAGCCGACAGATTATCAAGACAAGCCAGATTATCTAAACCACTTTACTTAGTGGTAAACTTTTCAGGAGTCACAAAAACTTAACCATGAAGAAACACGTGTTTTCATTTTTCTCAGGCACGCACGCACGCACGCACGCACGCACGCACGCACAAGGAGATGCAGTTGGGATTCTAATCTCTGTGCGACACTGGTGTTGAGTACCCTGTGTTCTGAGAGATGAGGAATGTTGGCAGGGATCCCGAGTCTGACCAAATCAGACACACACGCACGCACGCACGCGCGCGCACACACACACACACACACACACACACACACACACACACACAAATTAAGAAAAACACACCCATTTCTAAGGAACATCACTAGTGGGTGAATTACACTCAGAAGGAAAGGGCTGAAGAAATGGCTGGAGATAACTTTGTAAACTCACTGGCCCTACATCTTCCCTCCACCTTCTTTACTCTACCTTCTCTTACCCTCTGTTCTACTCTCTTCACTAATGTCTCTCACTCTACCCCCCCCCCCCCCCCCCCCCCCCCCCCCCCCATCTGTCCATCTGTCCCTTTTTCTGTCCCAGTGCCTCCAGAGAAGCCGGTCAATCTGACCTGCTGGTCCAGGAACACCAAAGACCTGACTTGCAGCTGGGTGCCGGGAGGGAAAGGAGAGACTAACATCAGCACACAGTACACACTCAAGTACAAACTCAGGTATATACACACACATACACCATACAGCTACATGCAATTCAGTCATTCAACTCACTACAGTATCTGAAAATCAGTATTTTCTTGAAGTTAAAAAAAGCCTTCTGAACATGATTAATGCCATTTGCATTGAAAATCAAACGCCTTCTCCTCAGAGTCATAACTCAATCAAATCAGAGGCATCAGAGCCAGTGCACAGGCATAACATACAAACTTCTTGAATTAGTACAACTTACTTTTTTCTAAAAGTCTAGAGACTGCTTTCATCAAGGATAAACATCCATAAAACAAATTATTTAAATTTTTGGGTAGTTTACACTATCAGTATCTTTTTATAGGACTAATGCTGCGTTTAGACTACACGATATAAGCCAGAAATTAGCCCGACCTTACAGACATAGGGCGTCGGGAATTAAAACGGGCATAGAGCGTAAAATGTATCGTTGTATACTGAGTGGTGTATATAATAGTGGACAACAACCAATGCCACATCTGGGACGCCTCACAACATCCCGACCAAAAGACATTTCAGAATATTTTTCTCTTGCCTAGAATGACCACAGCGTGTTCCATAACGTTGGATTTCATAGCACTCTTCCACGTACAACTGCAAACATGACAAAACTATGATTGGCCGAGGATGAACAACGTGTAGTCTGTCATGTCTCTCGGTCAAGTCACGGCAAGATGTATGACTCTATAATCTGACACAGTGAACGTTTCAACAGACAGAAATAAGACATAGTATGTTTTCTTTTATAGTAACTGTCCCAGAACCCACTAACATACCAACTGGCTGTGCACTAAGCCAGGTGGTATGGAATGGTGGCAGGTTGACCACACAAATTTTATCAGCTGGAGCTAGTTCAAATAAAGAAACGGTATTGTTCTTGCAGCATAGAGCTAGTTAGTCTGTTGTGATAAGGAAAGATTTGACTGTTCTTTTTTGAAACATATCTTGTTTGGCATGCTTAGTTTTGTTTTCTCATTTAACATCGATGTGTTTGGCTAATGTAACGCTATCAGGTAACAAGATTGGCTGTGGTTGGAGTGTAAATGCAGTAGAGTGGGACAGAGATGTTAACATTACCCTAAACTCTGATATAGTTGCATCCAGGATGGACTTAGTGGCGAAATACTATACACATTTTTTAAATGGTACCTGTAACCCCACAAAATATTATAGTTAATTATGTGCTCCTTAATTTGAAGTAATGCTCTGTTAGTACTATAAGAAGTAAGCTAGTTAGGCGGGCATGGTAACGATTGCAACCATAGCCTGTTTAATTAATTCCTTACACCTTTCATCTTGTGTTTTGGTTTTGGATAGGCTTGGAAGATACTGCTCTCCAAACTATTTGTATACAGAGTATCGCTCTTATTACAGCCCCATAAACATCGCTTATACGTAGAGCCAACCACAGTTTGACAAGCCGTAGCCAGGCTAAGCTATGATTGGACAATTGGGTGAGGAGAGGATTAACGAACGGTCAATTAATAGTATTTCTGAGAAGCCTAACTTATTCTGCAAATCACAACATGTGATTTTGATTTTGCCTGTAAATCAAGGGAGTAAAAACCAAGCAAAACCAGCCTTGGGTTCAAATGAGTTAAATATCCAAGGTGAGTTCCCAGTCAAAATCAACATATTTCGTGATTTTTTGTGATACTGACATGCCTCCAAAAATCCCCAGAAACAAGCTAAAGTGGAGCTGGAAACAGGTTTAAATACCTTTTATCTCTTTGGCAGAGCTTATTTTAAGAATACTAACATCAGTGGTTGCCAAACGGTGAAGCCCTTCATCTTTTCATGATGAATTGGTAAACGGGTTTTCATCTGGGAACAATACATTTTCAAAAATGAGTTTCAGATGGGATTGTAAGCTCTCCTCACATTTTTTGATACTTAAATCAGCTATTTAAAAACACCAAAAGGGAAATGACTTGACATGCAGTGCCCACAGGCGTGTCAACTGCACGGAAATCTCTTACTGCAGTCACATTAGTGTAAATAAGGACCAGACAAATTCTTAACTAGCATATTGATGCTGTCCAGAGATATTTCAGTGTTTTCTGTTTTCCTTCCAGATGGTATGGTAAGGAGAAGGAGTGTGAGGATTACACTCATTCGCAGCCTTACTCCTGCAGCATCACTCGGGACTTGCACCTCTTCACGCCCTACGAGATCTGGGTGGAGGCCTCCAACCAGCTGGGCCAGGCTACCTCTGATGTCATCACCCTCGACATCCTAGACGTGGGTGAGTGTGGGAAGAAGTGAACTATGACCCCCTTTCTTGAACTGCAGTTTTTTTTAGAGCTTCGAGCCTTAGATCCTAGTGTCAGAGAGCCCTCAGGCTAAAATCTAGGACAGGGGATACCAGCCTTTAAGGCTTGTGACCCTTGATAAAACAAAACTATGTCTACCTGCATGTCTGTGACTTGTAAGCAGTTCAGTCAGGGAGGGATTTTGTGATTTCCCCCTCTCAGATTCTTTATTCTTTATCCAAATCCCCATTAGCGACATCAAAGTGGTAGTTCAGAATCACACAGTCTCACTGCAAGAGGAAAAGGAACAACGAAGCAAACTATAACTGAAGTGATTTAATAATAATAATAATAACAATATATTTTATTTCTGTAGCGCTTTTCAGGACACTCAAAGACACTTTACAGTAAAACCAGAAGTTAAGTACATTTAAAACTGATTAAAACATAAATAGCATAATTTGCAAATAAAAGTAGGAAACACTAAAACTACAGTGATAAAAAAAATATATGATAGCACCCAATGCTAAAAAAAGTCAAAACACCTATATGAAACCCATTACTTTCTGAAAGAAAATCTACTTAACTAATCAAGGCTAACACAATGTTAGCCAGTTAAAATGATCATGTTAATTCCCATCCCACTAACTTGGCTTTTTGAATGCAACTGAAGGATTGTTTTTGTTTATTTTAAAATTAGTTCATTTAAAGAAAGTTCAACATTTTGGGAGATGCACTTACTTTCTGCCTTTCCAAGAGTGAGACTGGGAAGATTGATACCACTTTCATATCTCTGCATTAACTTTGAAGCTACAGCAGGGAGGCGATTAGCTTAGCTTTGCTTAGCATTAATAATAATAATAAATAATATAATAATAATCCTTATTTGTAGAGCACTTTTCAAAAACAAGTTACAAAGTCATTTAACAAGTGTAAAGAATAATACAAAAAAAAAACAAGGTAAGAGCATGAAAAATTAATATAAAATTAGTAAAATACAATAAAATAAAAGTGATAAAATAAAGTCAAATAAGATCGGGAAAGGCTCTCCTATAAAAGTATGTTTTAAGAAGGGACTTAAAAGAGTTCACTGACTCAGCCGACCTGATTTCCTCGGGCAGGCTGTTCCAGAGCCTCGGGGCCCTGACAGCAAACGCTCTGTCCCCTTTAGTTTTCAGTCGAGACTCTGGAACAGACAACAGACCTCTGCCCGAGGATCTCAAGGTACGTGCTGGTGTGTATGGGACTAAAAGTTCAGAAATATAACAAGGCGAGAGGCCATGAAGAGCTTTAAAAGTGATCAATAGAATTTTAAAGTCAATTCTAAAACATACTGGGAGCCAGTGTAATGAAGCTAAAATAGGAGTAATGTGGTCATATTTCTTTGTTCTGGTTAAAAGCCTGGCAGCTGAGTTCTGGACAGTCTGGAGT